>NW_021214318.1:0-4126 GCF_002162155.2 Triticum dicoccoides | reverse complement strand
GTTATCCTTTGAAAGGTTTCTTCCGATGCCCACTCAATCCGTCTGACCCGAATTATCAGGCGTCTTCCAATTCGTCTGGCGGTTCATCAACCACTCAACTGCCTCCTCTCAAAGTCGTCACTGGGTAAGTACATTACTCCTCAACTTGTTTCTTTATGTTTCGGTTTACCATATTCTAACCTTTGATGTTGTAGTGCCAAGGCTCTATTAAGTAAGAAAGCCAAGACCAGCGACCCTACTGATGATGTTGATCCGGAGAAGACCCGAGAGCATGATGGCGAAAATCCTGAGATTGCCATAGACAGCTCAACTGCGCAAAACCAAGATGCTGATGCTAACCCACCAGAGGTTGAACCGGATGTACATGTTGATACCTCACATCTCCATGCCCCTCCAAGTCCAACCATTGAGCAGCGGCATTCAACTGCTGATCCGCCAAGCCCCGCTAACAGACCGCCGAGCCCTGCTGCCAAAGCGCCAAGCCCTGTTAAGAATGTCAATTCATCCAGCCCGGCCAAAGATGATGATGTTGTTGTTACTGGCACTACATATACCGCCCCTAGTAATCTGGTTGCTCTATCAAAGCACACTGCCAAGGATGAATTTGCTGCTATAAGCAAGGGGAAGGGGAAGACTGATTTGTCAGCTTATGTTGATCTCTCTGCTCAAGACCTTCACTCTGGTTTCTTGAACCGGCTTTACACTAGCCGTGATTATGAAGCCGGTTTAGTAAATCTGATGAAGGAGCGCTATGAGGTAAAGAGTTTGATCTTTGCTCTGTACCTTCATTGCATTGTAGCCCCCAAGGGCCGGTTTGTCTTTAGAAAGTCAAATCGGGACTTTGTAAATTCCATATTGTGCTTTGTTAATTACCTTGTGTACTTCTGATCAAACACACATTAGCCCCCAAGTGCCATGATGAAAACTTGTATTAATCCGTGGGACTTCAATAATTAGTAGAAAAAATGATCCGCATTAGCCCCCAAGTGCCAAGTGTATAACTGGTTATATGCTTGGGACTTTGACAAAGATATTGACATGCTCTTCTTACTGTTGCAGAGTGAGATAAACCAACAAGTCTCTCAAATTGCCGATCTTCAAGAAAATCTGAAAAACCAGCAAGCAGAAACCACCAAGGCTAGGGACGAATTGAAAACCGCCTTAACCACTCTGGAACAGCTCAAAGAATGATTCAAGTCTAAGCAGACCAACTGGGATACCGAAAAGGCTGGATTGCTGAAGCGGGCAGAAGATGCTGAATCAGCTCTTAAACCGGTGACGAAAGAGCTTACCGGATTAAAGCGCCAAGTCAATGCCACGACTTCTGCAATATTTGGTAAGCACTGCTGACCAAGACTTTATGAATGGTCTGCCTTTGAAATTTTGCCAGTTTAATGTGAAATCCTTAAACCGATGCAGCTAGCCGCATTGCTCATCTGGGCTCTGACATGGTAAGAAACTAAAGGCCGCCTATACATTGATTGAACAGTTGTATACCGGCGTCCAACGGGTTATCTACGCAACTTCTTATGACAATGCAGCACCAACACTGATCAAGGACATGATGGACCGGTTATCTATGACGCCAGCACAGATAGAAGAATTGAAGTGATCCGCTGCCAGGGCTGGCACTTTGTTAGCACTTACTCGAGCCAAGGCATGGATAGCTGATCTTGATCCGGCTAATATATCCAAGGGCTTCCCCAGTCAGCAAGAAAACCGCGAAGTGTTTGATAATGACGCCCTCAAACGTGTGACAAGGGAGATGCGTCCTCTGGCGAGTCAGTTGGCAGAAGAAGCTAACTTGACGGTTCACCGATCCTTCTATGACGCTAACAACAAACGGGTTGAGGTTGTTATTCCAGAAGTGCAAAACCTTGTTCCGCCAATCTGTAAGCACAATTACGCCCCTGACGTTGATTTGACTGAGCTTATATGTGAGAAGGCTATGTTTCAGGCCTTAACCCGGATTGACTGGACCACCAATGACTTCTAGCCATTGGATGGGGAGGAGGAGGCTGAACCGATGCCAGATGACCCATCTACTTCACATCAACATGGCAATGAATCTTGATCCGACAATCCGGTTGATACGTCAGAAACTGTCTGGTTTAAAACAATTCCATATTTTGGGCTGCTAAGTGCCTTGTAATAGGGTAGCAAGAATATTTTGATCTACCGCTATCGTGTAGTAGGAGATACTTTATGTGATCCGCCATGACAATTTCAATGTTGGTTCATGTATCATAATATGCAATTCCTTTGCCTGCATAAAAAAGAAAGGGTCCTGGCGGTTTACCGCCGGACGGGTCATAACGCCCAAGAAAGGCCTGATTGATTATCAAACCGTAAAAGTATGAAATGACTCATACCTGTGATGTAATATCCCTTTAGTTGGTTGACCAACTTTGATTGTAATAAGGGTGAAAACCCAAATCTGAAAATCTTGTATAACTCCATCATGTACTGATGACGTATAATAAGTCATACCGGGTGATGATGAACATCAGATGGTCAAAGCTGGCGAAAGGTAGTCAAAGCCAGGCTGGGTTAACGAACTCCGGTTTAATAATAAGATCTGTCAACGTGTAGTTGAAAACCAAGCTGGTTTAAGGAATACCGGGCTAATAAGATGACTGACCAGGTCAAGAAAATCGGTTTAACATAAAATTTATGAATAAAAAAGGGATAAACGCAAATAAAACCGTGTAGTCGAGGCTTTTTGAGGGCTGCCAGGCCCAAATTCGAGGCTTTTTGTGGGTTGCCAGGCCGCTGAGTTGAACCATTTAACAAAGCCTTTTAAGATGGACCTCCAACTAACCAATCACCGTTTTAACTTTGGCAAGTGCAGGGTCCCAATGAGAGTAATTGTCAAACGTTCAGAGGGCCGTGCCAGAATGACCTGGATAGGAGTGTCTTACTTGATGAAGGCAGGTTAACCCGGGGTTTTAGGTAAATATACCAGGCTTCCAAGCCGTGAGTCGATACCCAGCTACAAGGGTCCATTCAAACTCCTTTGTATTTGACACAAGGAGCCCCCAAGTAACGTGATGAGCTGTACTCATTGGGTGCCTATGTTTGAGTTGTGCATAGCATCCAGACTCTCTTTGGCCCCTTAGGTGTGAAGCTCCCAAGCTATGTTTTGGCGTGATTGCCGGTTTGACAGGTAGTACTCCGCTTTGTCAGCTGAAGCCCCCATGTGACTCAAAGGATATTTGAGAAAAAACAGCAGAGGCCCTGCTTAGAGCAAGGATGCTGGTTTATTTATTGATCATAATATATACATTTTCGAAATATGTACATAAGAAGAGCCTATGGCTCAAGTGTAGTAAGGCCGGAGGAGAGCTATGTTCCACGGCCGCCGGGTCTCCTCCTCAGAGTTGCGTGAGTTGTCTCGAATGTCAATGAGGTAGTATGATCCGTTGTGCAGATTTTTGCTGACCACAAAGGGTCCTTCCCAAGGAGGGGATAACTTGTGCATGTCGGTCTGATCCTGGATGAGCCGGAGCACCAAGTCACCTTCTTGAAAGGTTCTTGTCCTAACCCAGCGACTGTGATAACGCCGTAGGTCTTGTTGATAAACCGCCGATCGAGCCAGAGCCATATCCCGTTTCTCATCTAACAGGTCCAGCGCCTCTTGGCGGGCTTGCTCGTTGTCCGCTTCAACATAATTAGCAACCCGGGGCGAGTCATGACGGATATCACTTGGTAGAACTGCATCTGCCCCGTATACCATAAAGAAAGGTGTGTAACCTGTTGATCGATTGGGGGTGGTGTTGATACTCCATAATACAGAAGGTAATTCTTCCACCCAACAACCCGGTGTCCGCTTCAAGGGAATCATGAGCCGGGGTTTAAGACCCTTCAAAATTTCTTGATTGGCTCGCTCCGCTTGACCGTTGGATTGAGTGTGCCCCACAGATGCTAAGTCAAGCCGGATGTGCTCTCTCTAACAGAAATCCTCCATCTCACCCTTGGAAAGGTTTGTACGATTATCCGTGATAATACTGTGTGGAAAGCCAAAGCGGAAGATAATCTATTTGAGAAATTGAACCGCCGTAGTTGCATCACACTTGCTGACAGGCTCCGCTTCAACCCACTTGGTGAATTTATCAATTGCCACCAA
>NW_021214317.1:0-909 GCF_002162155.2 Triticum dicoccoides | reverse complement strand
ATGATTCTTGTTAGTGAAACCTAGATTGTAATTTTTTTTAGATATATATGAGATGCCTAGTTTTGTAGATAATTATGAGATGTTGAGTGTTGTAGCTATATGTGAGATGTTGATTTTTTTAGATATATATTAAATGTTGAGTTTATTTGAAATATGAGATGTTGATTTACTTGAACACATATGACATACTAGATATATATGAGAATTTACAATCATTTATTCATTGTGTGAGAAGGAGATGTTGAGATTCTTGTAGATGAATACATATGAGATGTTTAGATGAACACATATGAAATGTTGAGTGTTTACCGATATTTGAGATGAACTCATATATGTTTATTGTTTGAACTTTGTAAGGATGGTTTGGCTTCTCGACGATGTCTACGACACGAAACACCGGGCCTACATGATGCGCGAGAAGGAGATGGTAATAACGAGTAATCTGAATATTTTACCTTAAGTTGAAATTTACATGCCCTAAGATTTGTCATTACTTGTTTTTTGCAGAAGCTTGAACCTTTGAAGATTCGGTATCACGGGGTCTCTGGTCCTGCCATGCCTTACGATGAGCGGTACACACCGTACATCAAGCAGGCAGGACTACTCCCGTGGATTCAGTTGGTCAGCCGGTCCACGCCGAATCTGAACGCTCCACTGGTGTCCGCTCTTGCTGATCGGTGGAGGCCGGAGACGCATAGTTTCCATCTTCGGACTGGGGAGATGACCGTGACGCTCGAGGATGTCTCGTTGATCACCGGTCTTGCTATCGACGGGATGCCTCTCTGTATGAGCACCGATTCTGATGGGTGGCGCGAGCAGATGATTGCTCTTATCGGTATGGCTCCTACCGAGGCTGAGGATGATGTAGAGGAGGGAGAAGAGAAGAAGAAGAGGGAAAGGAAGGCAGCC
>NW_021214316.1:0-1111 GCF_002162155.2 Triticum dicoccoides | reverse complement strand
TTCACATCGTTTGGGGCTGTGAGCGAAACTCCGGCCGGATCTCCTCATGGATGGAACCCGAATAGGCGATAAACCTGGACTAGAGACTTGAGTGTTTAGGCAGGCCGTGGCCGACACCCACGTTGGGCTTCCGCTTGAAGGTTGCCGAGTACATGTCGTGTAAATGGCGGTAAGTGGTGAGAGCGTGTGTGAAGAAGTACACCCCTGCAGGGTTAACCTAATCTATTCGAATAGCCGTGTCCGCGGAAAAGGACTTCTGGGTTGCTTATATCAGTTCATAGACAAGTGAAAGTGGATACTCTAAAATACGCAAGATAAGCGTGAGTGCTATGGATGGCGTTCTCGTAGGGAGACGGGAGCGGATCCATAGTGGTGTATTGATATGGTGAATATGTGGACTCGTGTGCGCCACCTCAAAAGAGTCGCTTGCAGTCGTAGTTAGGATAGCCACCGAGTCAAAGCTGGCTTGCTGCAGTTAAACCCCACCATCCCCTTTGTTGATAATGATGCATATGTAGTTAGTTCTGATGTAAGTCTTGCTGGGTACATTTGTACTCACGTTTGCCTATTTTATGTTTTTGCAGAGAGACTTCAGTCTCACTAGTAGTTCCACGTGGTCTTCAACGTTTAGCTTGTTACCTCAGCTACGATCTTGTGCCTCGGCAGGATTTGGTAGATAGTCAGGCTTCTCAGCCTTTTTCATTTATAGATGTCTGTACTCAGACATGATAGCTTCCGCTTGTGCTTGACTTGTATGCTCTGAATGTTGGGTCATGAGACCCATGTTTGTAATATCTCGCTCCTCGGAGCCTATTGAATAGATTACTTGAGTCATAGAGTCATGTTGTGATGCCATGTTGTATTTGCACATATCGAGCATATTGTGTGTATGTTATTGAAATGCTTGGTATGTGTGGGATCTGACCATCTAGTTGTTTATCTTTAGTAGCCTCTCTTACGGGGAAATGTCTCCTAGTGTTTCCACCGAGCCATGGTAGCTTGCTACTGCTCCGGAACACTTAGGCTGGCCGGCATGTGTCCTTCTTCGTTCCTGTGTCTGTCCCTTCGGGGAAATGTCACGCGGTGAATACCGGAGTCCTGTTAGCCCGCT
>NW_021214315.1:0-1003 GCF_002162155.2 Triticum dicoccoides | reverse complement strand
TAAAAGTTATGAATTTTTGAAGTTTAAATAATATTCTGGAATTTCCTGATTTAAATTAAATCCAGAAATTATAATTATTGCGCCAGCATGACGTCAGCATGACGTCAGTGGTCAACTGCGGCTGGCTGAAGTCAAACCTGACGTGTGGGGGCCACACGTCAGTGACAGGGGGGGTTTAACAGGTTTAAATTAATCCTAATTAGGGATTAGTGGCGCTGGGGCCCACTGTCAGTGTCAGGGGGGGGGGTTGACTAACGGTAATTAGTACTAACTAACTACCTGTCCGACAGGGCCCACGCGTCAGTGACCCTGGGGGGTCAAACCTCAGGTCGGACAGGTCAAACCCGCCGGCGGCATGACGCCGGCGAGGCCCGAGATGGCGGCGAAAGTGCTTTTTGCCATTCCGGCAACCAAATGGACGGCGGAAGGCATCTACGTGTTGCTGAGGTTGAGCCGCGACTATTGGTGGTGGTGGTTGGGCTCGGGGTGGCCGGAGTTGACGGCGGCGAGCTCGGCTGCGGCCGCCGGAGTTCGGGTGCGGTCGGAATCGGCGTTGCAGGGCGTTAAGGGAGGTGTTGGTGCGTGCTACGTGCTCCTAGTGAGGTGTGGAGCACGATGGTGTGCTCAGTTGGGCGCTACGGCGACCGTGGCCACGACGGCGACATCGCCGACGGCGTGGAGCTCTCGGCCAAAGTGGGGCTAGGGCCTAGAGGTCGGGAGAGACCAGGGGAGAAGGGGGAAACGATCCGGGGGCTCACCGCGGGGCTGCAGAGGTGGTTAGCGGGCTCGGGGACGCGCTGGAGACGACGAATTCGATGGCGACGATGATCGGAGCCCGAAGAGGGGAACGGCGACGTGGCGGCAATGCAGGGTTTCCGGGGAGCTGTGGAGCGGTGGGGAGGAAGAGGGAGTCGAGGCGGAGCTCCTGAGCTAGTCGGGGGAGCGAGGGGTGGTCGGAGACGGCGGCTATGGCGAACGGCGGCGACGGTGGTGTTCGGCCGTG
>NW_021214314.1:0-1221 GCF_002162155.2 Triticum dicoccoides | reverse complement strand
AGACGACTCTCCGGTCAATAACCAACAGCGGGATCTGGATACCCATGTTGGCTCCCACATGCTCCACGATGATCTCATCGGATGAACCACGATGTCGAGGATTTAATCAATCCCGTACGCTATTCCCTTTGTCTATCGATATGTTACTTGCCCGAGATTCGATCGTCGGTATCCCAATACCTCGCTCAATCTCGTTACCGGCAAGTCACTTTACTCGTACCGTAATGCATGATCCCGTGACCAGACACTTGGTCACTCTGAGCTCATTATGATGATGCATTACCGAGTGGGCCCAGTGATACCTCTCCGTCATACGGAGTGACAAATCCCAGTCTTGATCCATGTCACCCAACAGACACTTTCGGAGATACCCGTAGTCTACCTTTATAGTCACCCAGTTACGTTGTGACGTTTGGCATACCCAAAGCACTCCTACGGTATCCGGGAGTTACACGATCTCATGGTCAAAGGAATAGATACTTGACATTAGAAAACTCTAGCAAACGAACTATACGATCTTGTGCTATGTTTAGGATTGGGCCTTGTCCATCACATCATTCTCCCAATGATGTGATCTCGTTATCAATGACATCCAGTGTCCATAGTCAGGAAACCATGACTATCTGTTGATCAACGAGCTAGTCAACTAGAGGCTCACTAGGGACATGTTGGTGTCTGTTATTCACACATGTATTACGATTTCCGGATAACACAATTATAGCATGAATAAAGACAATTATCATGAACAAGGAAATATAATAATAATGCTTTTTATTATTGCCTCTAGGGCATATTTCCAACAGTCTCCCACTTGCACTAGAGTCAATAATCTAGTTACATTGTGATGAATCGAACACCCATAGAATTCTGGTGTTGATCATGTTTTGCTCTAGGGAGAGGTTTAGTCAACGGATCTGCTATATTCAGGTCCGTATGTACTTTACAAATCTCTATGTCTCCATCTTGAACATTTTCACGAATGGAGTTGAAGCGACACTTGATGTGCCTTGTCTTCTTGTGAAACCTGGGCTCCTTGGCAAGTGCAATAGCTCCAGTGTTGTCACAGAAGAGCTTGATCGGCCCCGACGCATTGGGTATGACTCCTAGGTCGGTGATGAACTCCTTCACCCATATTGCTTCATGTGCTGCCTCCGAGGCTGCCATGTACTCCGCTTCACATGTAGATCCCGCCACAACGCTTTGCTTGCAACTGCACCAGCT
>NW_021214313.1:0-1010 GCF_002162155.2 Triticum dicoccoides | reverse complement strand
TCGTGCTAACAAGCTATGCATTCCAGCTAGCTCCGTTCGTCTTTTGTTGTTGCAGGAGGCGCATGGAGGAGGATTAATGGGACACTTTGGCGTGAAGAAGACGGAGGACGTACTTGCTACACATTTCTTTTGGCCAAAGATGAGACGGGATGTTGAGCGTTTTATTGCTCGATGCACTACATGTCAAAAAGCTAAGTCACGACTCAATCCTCATGGTTTATATATGCCTTTGCCTGTACCTAGTGTTCCTTGGGAGGATATATCTATGGACTTTGTTTTAGGTTTACCTCGAACAAAGAAGGGGAGGGATAGCATATTTTTTGTCGTGGATAGATTCTCGAAAATGGCACACTTTATACCATGTCATAAAAGCGATGATGCTGTTAATGTTGCTGATTTGTTCTTTCGTGAAATTATTCGCTTGCATGGTGTGCCGAATACTATTGTTTCAGATCGTGATACTAAATTTTTTAGCCACTTTTGGAGATGTTTATGGGCTAAGTTGGGGACTAAACTGCTTTTTAGTACTACTTGTCACCCCCAAACTGATGGACAAACTGAAGTAGTCAATAGAACATTGTCTACTATGCTTAGGGCTATTTTGAAGAATAATAAGAAAATGTGGGAGGAATCCTTGCCTCATATTGAATTTGCTTATAATCGTTCATTGCATTCTACTACTAAGATGTGCCCTTTTGAAGTTGTGTATGGTTTCCTACCTCGTGCACCTATTGATTTGTTGCCTCTTCCATCTTCGGAGAAGGTTAATTTTGATGCTAAACAACGTGCTGAATTGATTTTAAAAATGCATGAGTTAACTAAGGAAAACATTGAGCGTATGAATGCTAAATATAAACTTGCTGGAGATAAGGGTAGAAAACATGTTGTGTTTGCACCTGGAGATCTTGTTTGGTTACATTTGCGTAAGGATAGATTTCCTGATTTGCGCAAATCAAAGTTAATGCCACGTGCTGATGGTCCCTTTAAGGTGTTAGAGAAAATAAATGATA
>NW_021214312.1:0-1439 GCF_002162155.2 Triticum dicoccoides | reverse complement strand
CCCTCCCTCCCTCCCTCCAACTTCGCAAATCATTGTCCTTAGATAAAATTGAATGGACTTACTATATGGTCTTATTTTCTGTATCAATCATGAACAGGTTTATTTAACCCTGACACACCTTGCCATTGTCATGAAATATGTTGCCGGTGGAGAACTCTTTAAATGAATATGTACCGCATGGTGATTCAGTGAAGTTGAGGTTGCTCTTCAACCTACTTACCTTGCTATATCATTAGGCTATCATTATTTTGAACCATGTGTGCCAACCATAGACGTAATCATGTAACTCGTCTGCTATTCTTGTCAATAGGAAAGTTACTTCTTTCAGCAATTACTTTCAGGGGTCAGCTACTGCCATTCTCCATGCTACGCTTTGCTTTTTGAAAATCGTCAAAGGAAACAAATGCAAAACTGAATTGCGCATGAATTAATGCTGCAAATGCAACACCTCGAGTGTCACTATGATGTTTAACTGGAAAGCAACCTACTCCTCCTGGACGGGAATCCAACACCTCGAGTGAAAATTTGCGACTTTGTTTACTCAAAGGTGTGATAGTTATGTTTCCTGGATTGCTAGAGTTGATATGACTTTGACTACTTGATCAAATTATGGCATCAAGGTTTCAGTCTGATTTGCTGCATTCCAAACAAAAAAACAACCTTTGGTACTCCCAACATAGATAGCACCCGAAGTTTTTCCGAGAAAAGAATAACAAGGTAAGTTCTACGCGTTACAATATGCGGTTATTTTTTCTGAATTTTAAGCAAACTCTTTATTGATAAAAGAACAAGGTAAATAGTGTGTAGTAATATTAGTAATAATTATAGATGTAACTAAAATTATGATGCAGTTTAGAATTGAGTTCAAGGAGATTTTCAATTCTACAAGTTTTATTCAGATATGATTATCTAGCTTGCTTGCCATGTATGCAACACTTCTTTAGAAAATCATCATCATATATTTTTCCATTGAAAGAGAGCAGCATACAGTTCTCCATCTCTCTCTCTCTCTTTCTCTCTCTCTCTCTCTCTCTCTCTCTCTCTCCCCCTCCCTCCCTCCCTCCCTCCAACTTAGCAAATCATTGTCCTTAGATAAAATTGAATGGACTTACTATATGGTCTTATTTTCTGTATCAATCATGAACAGGTTTATTTAACCCTGACACACCTTGCCATTGTCATGAAATATGTTGCTGGTGGAGAACTCTTTAAATGAATATGTACCGCATGGTGATTCAGTGAAGTTGAGGTTGCTCTTCAACCTACTTACCTTGCTATATCATTAGGCTATCATTATTTTGAACCATGTGTGCCAACCATAGACGTAATCATGTAACTCGTCTGTTATTCTTGTCAATAGGAAAGTTACTTCTTTCAGCAATTACTTTCAGGGGTCAGCTACTGCCATTCTCCATGCTACGCTTTGCTTTTTGAAAATC
>NW_021214311.1:0-1200 GCF_002162155.2 Triticum dicoccoides | reverse complement strand
AAATAGGTTGTAGTGCAAAATGCACTCTGGACCAGAGAAGAAAAATTGAGAGTAGGGCTCAAAATATTTAGTGAATGAAATATATTTTTGCATAAAAGTGATTTAAAAACATCACAAGACATCTCCAAATTTTTGTGGAAATTTTAAGTGAATCTATCAAATGGTTGTAGTTCAAATATGGCCATTTAACCTTGAAAAAACTATTTTCAAGAAAGTAAAGATCAAGCAATTAAGTTAGTTAATTACTTATACTGATAAAAGGAAAGTTTTTCTTGAGAGGTTAAACAAGTCCAATAACATATTTGAAAAGTTTTCTCTTTGGGAAAAACTCATCATAACAGGGAAGGAAATGATTTAAAAAAAATCAAAATGGAGCTCAGAAATCCAAAGTTTTAATTCCTGGATTTTTTTTTAATAAAACAAGGCCAAAATTTTGGGGTGTCACAATACTATCCCCCTTAAGAAAAATCTCGTCCTCGAGATTTGCTGAAAGCGATGTTAAGAGAATATTTACGCAATAAAGATGTAGCTACAGTGAGAGGGCAATAAGTGGTGAAAAACCACCGTGTGAAAACTGGTGCTGCGCGGAAAAGTCTACGGTCCGAGACACAAACGGGCGATTTCTACGCTGGATATAAATTTAGGATAACTCCTAAATTTAGATATACGCTGATCGCACCCGAGAGCATAGTGCTCTCTCTGGCTGACAGGTGGACCCGGGGTCCACTGTCAGTCTCCTCTTCTTCTCCCTCTGGACCTTTCTTCCTCCTTTCTCCCGCGCGCTTTCTCCACCGGCGACGCCTAGTGTGTAGGGCATCTAGGCCGTACTGTGGTAGTGCGCGGCGTGCTAGCTGCTGGTGCAGCGTGCACTCACCTCGCGGGCCAGTGCGCTATCGGCACTGCTCGTGGATTCGACTCCGAACACCGGCGATCGGCGACGAGCGGCGTTGGTGGACTTCGCCCACCGTACACCGAGCTCGAGCTATAAAAACGGCCGGGGTGCCTCTCTCTTCCTCCTTACACCTGGCCTCACTTCTCCTCCTCCTTATTTCTCCGCTACTGCTTACAGAAGCTCGGTCGAGGCTCTAATGGCGGAGGCGATGCCGGACTGGTTTGTGATCCTGATATGCGGAGGGCTGGCGACACTGCTGGGGCTCTCTGTGCTCCTGTGCGCGATGATCTTCGACGAGTATCGCGATG
>NW_021214310.1:0-954 GCF_002162155.2 Triticum dicoccoides | reverse complement strand
CACTGTATGAAATTATTTTGAATTTGAAAACAGTGGCAAAATAAAATAAAAAGGGAAACAGAACAGAAAAATTAAAAGGAACAGTACTCACCTGGTCCACTTACCTGGTGGCCCAACAGGACCGGCCCAGCTCAGCCCAGCCCACCTCTTCCTCTCTCCTACTGTCTTCAACCTCCTGCCAGTGGGCAGGAGGGCGTGTGGCCGCCGTGCGCGCACACGCGCCTCGGCCACCTCCTGCTTGCCGCTCCCCCTCGACGCCCTGGCCTTCTCTGGTGGTGCCACGCATCTCCCTGCCTCTCTCCCTCACTCTTCTTCGCTCCTCCCCCTCCTCTGTTCTCCCCACCGAGAGCCGCCGCCGCCGCCGCTCGCAACCACCGCAACCACAGCCACTCCCTCGCTCCCTCTCTGCGTACCCGAGCTCCGCCACGACCCCGTGGAGCAACACACTCGATGCACACGAACAGAAGAGGCCCCAGCCGACCGAAGCATCGTCGTCTTCACCTCCGGTGCCCGGAGATCGACTCCACCGATTCGGCGCGTCCAGAGCTTCCCCGACTTCGTCGTCTCCTCCGCTAGCCCCTCCGTGAGCTCTCCTACGTTTCCCCTCTCTCCCCGTTGGTTTCCCGTGCAGTAGCCATGCTAGCCACCGTACCGAGCGCCGCCGTCCGCCATGGACGCCGGGCATGGCACTGACGTGCTGTTGCGGCCAGTCCGACGAGCCTAGCGTGCTCCTAGCTGCCCCAGGAGTCCGCATAGCCCCTCAGCCAGCCCCCTAGCGCTCCGTAACCTCGCTCCGCCCAAACCCGAGCTCCGGCAGCCGCCGCGGCCTCCACTCCGGCGAGCTCCGGCCACCCCGCGCCTCCCGCATGCCTCCTTTGGATGCGCGCAAGCAAGGGCAACCCTCTGGTGCCCTTGGCTTGGCCCAAAACCGCTCGCAGCGCCACTCCGGCGAGC
>NW_021214309.1:0-1072 GCF_002162155.2 Triticum dicoccoides | reverse complement strand
TCAGCACGGGTATTGAAGAGCTCTAACCTTAAGGCCCGATTTTCACGGTCCTTATCCTCGAGCATCTCAGCAGTGGTGCGAGTCCGTGAATCCTCCTGAGTGGGGTCAGCATAGATAGCTTGGAGATACCCTTGTGCTCCCGGAAGTGATCCTGGCATATACCGGAAATCAGAGTCCCGAAATAGACCAGATCTGACTCGCATAATGGTCATCATAGAGTAGGCGGCGTCCTGCACAGCCATCTCAATAGTAACCCCGAGTCCATAGGAGCAGTGAAGGGGCTCGGTGGATCCAGGATAAGATGGAAATATCCGGACAGTGCAGAGATACTGGCTTTGATTGAAGTCCCGGAATTGCTCCTCGACCGTGTACTCAGGATACCAACGGTATCCAGCCTCAGTCATTACCCTGACCAACTTGGCAGTATGGCCGGGTACATCTAGGCATCGAGTCAGGCGAACCACTTGATTGAGGTCGCGAGTGGCCATCTGAAAGCACAATCATAATGCAAAGGCATTAGAATTCCTAGCAAAATTTCGGCAGCATAACAGCTGTAAATGCTCAAGAAGGATTTTGAGACATTTGACAAAGGATTTCGTACACACTCAACATCATCATATCAAAGTTCTGAATCCATTCTAACAGCATAATGTGGTAGTAGAACTGAGCTAGGCTTGTATCCATCAAACTTATAAGGTACTACTGATTAGTAACACGTGATCCTGATAGAGAGAATAGGTCCTAATTCCTTAACCCCCGGTGGAAGAATGGACTGACTCAGATCAGAATGTCATAAGATAAAGGAGTAAAAAGAGCCTTACGTTCCAACCCACAAACAATTCCCCTACATATAACTAAAGAATTTCTAGACTCAACATCGACCAGTTTGGCTTGGAGAACCTACAGGCAGTCCGGCTCTGATGCCAACGCTGTCAGGACCCCGACTCGATGTCACATCGATCTAGCCGGTAACACCTCATATCACTTTGCGGCCTCACGCACGGTATCCCCACGGGTGTCGCCTTACCTTTGCCCGGGACCGTTTGCGCATTTTGGCTCACGTATATGATAG
>NW_021214308.1:0-1289 GCF_002162155.2 Triticum dicoccoides | reverse complement strand
ATCATCGCCTCTCCCTAATCGGAGCCGGGCAATGCCACTTGTATATGGGACCCACAGTTGGTACAAGACGTCACATAGTGGCGACTGCATAACATCGAACGCGAGCACTATTATGTTTACTTGTGGCGTGTCATGTGTTCCGCACTATATCATATGGGGTTTATTTTTTGGAATTACTTTTATTTGTAGTTATTTCATTCTTAATTGATTAAAAAAAATTAAGTATTTTTTAAAATATTTTAGCCAAATATTTTGAGACTTCAAATTTTATACCTTTTTTTGTAAGTTTTGAACATTTGTATATTGTACTGTATTTTCTTTTTATTAAATTAAGAATACCGTAATGGGAAATGGAAACATTTTGATAATATATTTTTAATCTTTTTTATTTTCCTACCTTTCTTTTATAATATATTGTAGTTACTTTTATGAAAGTAAGAAAATTTAAATTGAAAATGCCAAATTTTATAAAATCTATTTAGTATTTTAATTTTTTAGTTAAAGTCAAAACATTGCTTTAAATTTTATTAAATTACTAGAATTATTTTGAGTCTTTTAATAAATTAAAAAATATGATTACTAGCCCATTGGCCCATTGGGCCTAGCCCCAGAGTGCATCGGATTCATTGTGTCAAAACGGAGAGGCATTGTACCCCCTCGTCCCAAATTCTCTCTTCGCCTGCTCTCTCTCTCTCTCTCCAACTTTGGGAGAATTATTTTGAGTCTTTTAATAAATTAAAAAAATATAATTACTGGCCCACTGGCCCATTGGGCCTAGCTCAAGATATGCATATTGTTGGCATATATAGTTCAATTGTCAAATGCATGGTATAATGACATGAATTGGTACTAAACTTCATATAGTTCAATTGTCATATATGTTTTGTAGTTGGCGCTGAGACTTGTCATTATTTTGTAGTTGGCGCTGACTTGTCATGGCCAGTGCTGGAGGCAACTAGGAGGAGGTATATGATGTGGAAAGGCTCAACCACAACCTCTTACAGTCGAATCAATATACCATCAAGGCCCTGCAAGAGACGAATGCCTTCCTGAAGGCGAAGAGGGGTCAGCTGATGAACGGGAGGGATGATGTCCTAAAGAAGGACTCTTAGGATGAGGGACAAGAGAGATCAGTTGATCGAGGAGAGAGATAAGCTAAAGAATGAGAGAAAACTACTCAGGGCCGAGAGGAATGAGCTCAAGATGGAGGTAGCTGACTTCAAAAAAGATGGAAAGAACAGTAGAGACAAGATTCGTTAGTTCAAAATAATCTTAGTTCAAGAAATATG
>NW_021214307.1:0-711 GCF_002162155.2 Triticum dicoccoides | reverse complement strand
ACGCCTCTCACTTAAGAGCGGCGTATAAACCTCTGGGGGAGAGACACAAGATGCCTTTGCCTTAGCCTCCCTCACACCTGCAATTGCATTCCCACTTCACCGTTTTTGGATCGTGTTTGCTCATGCAATGAGTTTGAGTGGATGGAAATTTTGAGTTTGTATTGTGTATAAATGAATTATCATTTTCCGTAGAAATTTGACCATAACCGAGTAAACAAATGCATAAAGAAAGGCCGCACTTTTGTTTTTCGAACCATGCAAGAGTAAAAAAATAATTATACCAAAATCAAAACTGTACAGGAGCTGCAGAGACTGGTGGAATATGAAGGAAGGTCGTGTAGTTGTTTGTCCCGTTATCAACGCATTATTAATTAGAATGACACCTCTCACTTAAGAGCGGCGTATAAACCTCTGGGGAGAGACACAAGATGCCTTTGCCTTAGCCTCCCTCACACCTGCAATTGCATTCCCACTTCATCGTTTTTGGATCGTGTTTGCTCATGCAATGAGTTTGAGTGGATGGAAATTTTGAGTTTGTATTGTGTATATATGAATTATCATTTTCCGTAGAAATTTGACCATAACCGAGTAAAGAAATGCATAAAGAAAGGCCGCACTTTTGTTTTTCGAACCATGCAAGAGTACAAAAATAATTATACCAAAATCAAAACTGTACAGGAGCTGCAGAGACTGGTGGAATATGAAGGAAGG
>NW_021214306.1:0-1103 GCF_002162155.2 Triticum dicoccoides | reverse complement strand
CAAAATCAGAGGCACAATTTGTTCCATACCAAGGGAGTTGTGAAGGAACGTTCTGTGCGCGTCATAATAGACGGAGGGAGCTGCAACAATTTGGCTAGCATGGAGATGGTGGAGAAGCTTTCTCTCACCACAAGACCACATCCACATCCTTACTACATCCAATGGTTCAACAACAGCGGCAAGGTTAAGGTAACACGTACTGTTCGTGTGCATTTTAGTATCTCTACATATGCTGATTATGTTGATTGTGATGTGGTACCTATGCAAGCATGTTCCTTATTACTTGGTAGACCATGGCAATTTAATAAAAATTCTGTACACCATGGTAGAAACAATCACTATACTCTTGTTCATAAGGATAAAAATATTACTTTGCTTCCTATGACTCCTGATTCCATTTTGAAAGATGATATTAATAGAGCTAATAAAGAACAACAGGAGAAGAATAAGAGTGAAAATCAGATTGTGGCAAAAGAATTTGAGCAACAAATGAAGCCTAATAATAAACCATCTAGTGTTGCTTCTGAAATTAAATTGAAAAGTGCATGTTTATTTGCCACCAAATCTGATATTGATGAGCTAGATTTCAGCAAATCTGTTTGCTATGCTTTTGTGTGCAAAGAGGCATTATTTTCATTCGAGGACGTGCCTTCCTCTTTGCCTCCTGCTGTCACTAACATTTGCAGGAGTTCGCTGACGTTTTTCCACAAGACGTGCCACCGGGATTACCGCCTATTCGAGGGATTGAGCATCAGATTGACTTAATTCCCGGTGCTTCACTGCCAAACCATGCACCATACCGTACCAATCCAGAGGAGACGAAGGAGATTATGCGTCAAGTACAAGAGCTTCTCGACAAAGGTTATATACGCGAATCCCTTAGTCCTTGTGCTGTTCCTATTATTCTAGTGCCGAAAAAGGATGGTACATCACGTATGTGTGTTGATTGTAGAGGCATTAATAATATTACTATTCGTTATCGTCATCCTATTCCTAGGCTAGATGATATGCTTGATGAATTGAGTGGCTCTACAATATTCTCCAAAGTTGATTTGCGTAGTGGCTACCATCAAATTCGTATGAAATTGGGAGATGAATGGAAA
>NW_021214305.1:0-918 GCF_002162155.2 Triticum dicoccoides | reverse complement strand
TTTTCAGTTTAAAAAAAATGATAAAAATGTCAAAAAAATAAAAGAAAATAAGTTTGCCATGTCATATGTGGTCTAGTTGTTGGGAAAATTTACAAATATAAATTTCGACTTTATTTGCAAAATATCTCTGGAACTTTGTAAAATGGGCATAACTTTTGCATACGAACTCGGATTAAAAAGTTTTATATATGAAAAATCATCTACTCGAAAAGTTACATCCGAATTTAACTGGGGGAACCCCGTTAAACATTTTCAAAATCCCCAAAAACCTAACACAAAAAAAGTTACGGGGCTTTCAAGATCTAGAGGCAAAAAAATTAAAAAAAAAGGTTTGGGATACTTCGTAAGTATGCATGACCGATTTGGGATGATTCCAAGGGAAACAAACAAACCTTTCTCAAATTCATGGCGGCAACTTACACCTAATGCACGTGAACATGGAGAAAGTCACTTCTTTCATCCAAGCATAAGCTTCATGAACAGAACACGAAGGCATTGCTTACAAGGTTTTCAAGACTAGGTTGATGTTCAACATGAATCATGGGGGAGACAAAAATGCTGCTGATGGGCTCAACAACAACTCCTCAGAATTTTCCATATTACTGGACTTCCACCATCATGTGAACACGGTGATAGCAATGGTCAGACCAAAAGATGTAATGGTGTATGCTTGAGGGATCAACCACGAGTAAGACAACATTATGAAAATCGTTGGTTCTGATTTGACTTGACGATAGCCCATACTCAATTCAAAGTCTTGACAAGGCAATAGATCAAACAACTGATCATGAAGACCAATCAATGGAGATATCATCTTTATTCAACACACACACACGCACAAAAGATATCCCTTAACATGAACTAAGTCAGACAAGCTTTTATTTTCCAACTCTCGAAGTTGTTGTTTAGCTTAACCAA
>NW_021214304.1:0-1141 GCF_002162155.2 Triticum dicoccoides | reverse complement strand
TTAGCCCATGATATACCATTTCTTCTTGATTGCTTACCACTGTTTGTATTTGCTTCCCACTTGCCAGGTGAACGTGTTCGCTGAGGGTGTTTGGCAGAACGTGGTTTCAGGACCCATGCACGCGGGCGATAACGTGTGCTTCCTCCGGCGCCCGTATGCGGTGGTCATCGACGGCGTCATGTACATGATGTACGAAGTCGGCAGGGTGGTGGCTTGCAACGTCAGCGCCAACACATTCGACACAGTTCAGCTGCCGGAAGATTTCGCCTTCAACATCGAAGCGGGAGGTACGGACTACAGAGTCACTAAAACCTCCTCCGGGAAGCTTTGCATTGCTCAAGTCCAGGGCATGCGAGCGCGGGTGTGGGACCGTGACCCGACGGGGGTGTGGGTGGAGAGGATCAACATGTCAATTTCCAGCGTTTTTGATGTCCCCGCTACGGATACTATGTGGATCAGAGTTGCTGAAAACGAAGGGCTAGACATTCCAATATGGGACACTGAGTTTTACTTGATTAGGATTGTGTTAGTCGACGAGGGTGCTCGCCATCTCGTCATGAGTTTTGGTTTTGACACCCGCGTGTACTGCATTGACACGGAGCTGGAGAGAGCGTTTGATCTCTTCGACTCAGCACAACACGCTTTCATGAGCAATGTGGTCCCGGTGACGGTCGCGTGGCCGCCACGCTTCCCCGACCACATTTAGATGCAATGTTGTGGTGTGGTTTTGTGCTGAAGACATGCCTTGTATTCCCGCGCTCCGCTCGCGGCCTTTATCTTAGTTGTTTCCTTATCTTAGCTACAGTTTGTTTCCATGCATAGGGCGTGTTTCCATGCATAGGGCTAGAATTATCAGTATTTTTTCTATGTTAGTTTGTTCCTTCTTTTAGTTATGGTTTCTTTTCGGCATGAGGACGCCTGTGTCCGGAAAAGTTGAAGTTCGTTGTATCCTTTAATATCAAGTCTTTCTTATATATCGAATTGGTTCAATGATGAGGAAAGGAATGTAACTGCCTTTTTTCTCTCCTGATTTCCTTGTGTCCGTATGCATATGACGCTGCATTTGGCCCGAAAAAATGGGCCTTATGGGCATTAAAAAAGTTATCTCGTTAGTCTGTTGTCCAATAAAAAAACGTGACGT
>NW_021214303.1:0-855 GCF_002162155.2 Triticum dicoccoides | reverse complement strand
GATCCACTCCACTCCACAACTCTGCTCTGGGAGCCGACGGAGCCGGCCCGAACGCTGCAACTCCCTGGAGTCGACAGAGCGGAGCAGAGCGATCTTGCGAGCTTGAGCTCGCTTGGAGGAGCCGGAGCGTAGGCTGGAGCTCGCTTGGAGGAGCCGGAGCATAGGATTTCCTAGAGCCAGTGGATTACCGAACACTGAACAGGCTCTTAATAGATGAACTTTACTACTTATTGTCTATATTATAGACGTGCGTTGCATGTGCATACTTACTAGTATCATCTAACGATCTATCATGTCACTCTTATGGCATGTACAATGGTTGATAAGATAGTCTTATTTTAAGTCTTGCGTGTAATTTAGAGATGATAAAAAAATGTCTATAATGGGTCATCTCTTTGTTTTTTTTCTTATGAGTTCTCTCTCGTTCACCTCATCATTTATCCTGCATGACACTCATAAGATAACATTATTGTACATGCCCTTAGTTGTCAGGTACACGCGGCATTGCCACATCATAACTTTTCTTGTGTTGTTTTTTTCCGCGCCCGAACTGCAGGTAGAATGTTTTATCGCTCTAGTGGTTATCGGGAGTACATACGCGCCCGAACTGCAGGTAGAATGCTTCAACTTGATGAGCTTTTTTTCATCTGGCAACTCTTTGTTTATTGGTTCCACCTCATTATTCATCGTATTTGCTGTGAGATGTTGCATTGTCAGCTTTTTCTAGCAAATTATTGGGGGAGGGCGCTATAGTATAAAAATGAGGACGATGTCTCTACACATACACTGCATATGGTTGAAACAAAACCAACCATGCCTAATGTTTTTGCAAAGGTGTGATTCGCTTAATAAACA
>NW_021214302.1:0-1336 GCF_002162155.2 Triticum dicoccoides | reverse complement strand
TCAGCTACATCTTTGCGAGGTAACAGTAAAGGTATTGATGATATAACTTCACATGAGAATGAAGCATGCCTAGTTAACTTGAATGCATCATGTGTTGAGTTACCTGTTGATTTGAGCACACCACCTATTTTAGAGACTCTTGTTACTGTCATGAATGCGTCATGTGATCAAACAACTGAAATATCAACAATTTTGAGTGCACCCATTGAATTAACTGTTGATGCAAAAGAACCAATGTTTAATCATTTTGATATGACCTCTAATCTTGATGATGATTCTGTGTCCAATGACTTATTGCATGTTTGCTTATTTAAGCATGTTGTAGCATGTAAATTTGATGCAAGTAAGGTTTATTCATCGAAGTTAGGATGGTTTAATGATGAACATTGCCAATCTTGTGAAGAGAATAAGAGCTTCACTTATATGTGCAAACTGAGTTCCAATATTTTCATGCCTTCTACTTCCTGTGATAATTTTTTGGCTTTAGATTTTATGAACAATGAAAGTTACTCATGTATACATGTGACATATGTGCAAAAATCAAGGGAAGTTAAAATGGATGACATATACATATACAACATGTACACCTTGTCTCTTTTGTTAGCCACATTTCAGATTAAGCAACGCCGAGGACGGCTTTATTTTCAAGAAGGGGAGGATGATGAGGACATGACTACCTTGGATATGACCAAAAATATTGCATATATGCGTATTTGTCAGTGATTTCTAGTGCAAACTATTCAATAATCTATTTATGTTATCCAGAACAAAAATACTTCACACACTTTTGTGTTTTGTCTAATTGTAGGTGTATGGGACATTTGTACAATCCACATATGAAGATAAGGAAGAAAGAGATGTTTATTTCCTGTCCAAAAAGTTCTCTCACGTCACTTTTGGCCCAAGAGAAGATAGAGTCCAAGTCTCTCACGTTCTGGATTCAGATTCGGACTGCACAGACATACCTGACTCAAAACGCACACAAGTTTTTCATACGGACTCCGAATTGGGTGATTCTTTTTTTGTTGGAAACTAGATTTCATGCACTTTCCAACCCAATTGGAATCACCTTCAAATTCGTCCGGAGCGTTGAGTTGTGGACGAAACAATCTGATGCTGCAGCAGAATCCGAGTCAAACTACAAGTCCAAAGGTGTTACATCACCTCCACTTGGGCCCATTGGCCTTGTACGACCTAGATTTAGTTTTAGGCTGCCTTGGGACGTCCTCCCACCTCCTTGGCCGCCACCCCTTGCTCCTATATAAGTAGATCCATCTAGTAGCTTTTTCTTGGGATTTGTTTAGTTAAAAGTTAGCCATTGCAACTTCGTGTACTT
>NW_021214301.1:0-840 GCF_002162155.2 Triticum dicoccoides | reverse complement strand
TAGTACTAGGATGGGTGACCTCCTGGGAAGTCCTCGTGTTGCATTCCCTTTTTAATTTTTTTCGCGCCGCTTGCAAAACAAAACGCACGTGTAAGTAATATATTTACCGTGTTTTATTATTTTGCACGAGTGCGGTAAGTCATAGCTGGGTGCTCACGATTCACGGGTCCAGCGTCGGCGTTGTGGCGCGGCAAGCGTGCACTGGTGCGGTTGAGAGGGAGGGGTGGAAACCGCGTTAAACTCGTCTCCGTAGTTGAGAGGGAGCGGCCAAAGCAATGTACAATCGTCTTTGTAGTGGAGCTGGGAGGGGCAAGGATAAGGGACGAAGACCGGGGTAACATGTTGGATGCGATCATACCAGCACTAAAGCACCGGATACCATCAGAACTCCGAAGTTAAGCGTGCTTGGGCAAGAGTAGTACTAGGATGGGTGACCTCCTGGGAAGTCCTCATGTTGCATTCCCTTTTTAATTTTTTTCGCGCCGCTTGCAAAACAAAACGCACGTGTAAGTAATATATTTACCGTGTTTTATTATTTTGCACGAGTGCGGTAAGTCATAGCTGGGTGCTCACGATTCATGGGTCCAGCGTCGGCGTTGTGGCGCGGCAAGCGTGCACTGGTGCGGTTGAGAGGGAGGGGTGGAAACCGCGTTAAACTCGTCTCCGTAGTTGAGAGGGAGCGGCCAAAGCAATGTACAATCGTCTTTGTAGTGGAGCTGGGAGGGGCAAGGATAAGGGACGAAGACCGGGGTAACATGTCGGATGCGATCATACCAGCACTAAAGCACCGGATCCCATCAGAACTCCGAAGTTAAGCGTGCTTGGGCGAGAGTAGTACTA
>NW_021214300.1:0-988 GCF_002162155.2 Triticum dicoccoides | reverse complement strand
GTTGCATATCGTGCGAGATTACCAAACTCCCTGCTGTAAGCATCCACAGAAAGTCGGCCTTGGGTGAAACTGCAAAATTCTTCACGTTTACGGTCCATGAGACCCTCCGGAATGTGATGTTCACGGAAAGCCTCACTGAACTCAGCCCAAGTAGTGACATGGCCCGCCGGGCGCATAGCTCCATAATTCTCCCACCATAAACTGGCGGGGCCTTCAAGATGATATGCAGCAAAGGTGACCTTGTCAGCCTCCGCTACCAGCGCGGAACGCAGTTTGTGAGAGATACTGCGAAGCCAGTCATCAGCGTCGAGAGGCTCGACGGAGTGGTGGAACGTGGGTGGATGTAATTTGATAAAATCACTGAGTGACACCACGTTAGTCCTCTGATGGTGTGCTGTGTTCTGTTCAATACGCTCCAACAAATGGTTGGTCTCCCGCTTGTTTCTCTCAGCTTCCATCATAACCTCGGCTAGTGAAAGTAGGATGAGGCAGATTTGCATCCTTGGCTTCACTGCCTTCGGCCTGCTCTTGAGAAGCAGGGTTAGCGCGCGTGTTGACCATCCTAGGTAAACAAGACAATGATTTAGTCAGGATGGCAAAATTCCGACATAGGGTAAAAATGTAAGGAATAACTCGAAATGCAAGATGATCATCCGTATGACATGGTAGATACAGAAACTGCTTCTTTATTCCATCGTCATACGCACCATACAGGGTTTAGTACAAGACCAAACAAAGTACTATTACGGTGAAAGATGATTACATCTCATCGGAGGCATTCCAAGCCCCTATACATTATTTTCCTACACCTCCGGAAGGAGTACAAACTAGGTCATATCCCACGAGTCACGCGGGACGATAGACGACACAGCTAGTGCGAACTAGTGATACTACCACTAACTCAGACCGATCCGTAGTAGTCTTCGTAGAAGTCACCTCCATAGCCTGGGAGCTCAACATGATCATCCGGAAACAGACGATCTCGCGG
>NW_021214299.1:0-1201 GCF_002162155.2 Triticum dicoccoides | reverse complement strand
GAAACGGGCTAGAATCGGCCCAGACTGCGAGTCTTGACGACCAACACATAAGCACACCTTGGGGTCCCACAACCATGGAAATCACTTTGGGACCACAAAACAGTAAGTAATAGTCCATGAAAGAGCCCAGAATCGGCCAAAACTGCGAGTGTTGATGACCGACACGTAAGCGCACCTTGGGATTCAACAACTATGGAAATCACTTCGGGACACCAAAACGGTGAGTAATAGTGCACTAAACGGGTCAGAATTGGCCAAAACGTTGAGTGTTGATGACGGACACGTAAACTCAACCTGGCGATCGTCAATCGTGGAAATTGCTCTGGGTCCCCAAAACGGTGAGTAATAGTGCACGAAACAGACCAGAATCGGCAAAAATTGTGAGTGCTGATGACCGACACGTAAACGCACCCAGGGGTTCATCAATCGTGGAAATCACTTCGGGAACCCAAAACTGAGTAATAGTCCAAGAAACGGGCCAAAATCGGCCCAGACTGCGATTCTTGACGACCAACACGTAAGCACACCATGGGGTTCGACAACCATGGAAATCGCTTTGCGACCCCAAAACAGTGAGTAATAGGCCATGAAACAGGCCAGAATTGGCCAAAACTGCGAGTGTTGATGACCGACACGTAAGCGCACCTCGGGGTTCAACAACTATGGAAATCTCTTCGGTACACCAAAACGGCGAGTAATAGTCCACGAAACAGGTCAGAATTGGCCAAAACTTTGAGTGTTGACAACGGACACGTAAACACAACCCGGGGATCGTCAATCGTGGAAATCGCTTTGGGACCCCAAAATAGTGAGTAATAGTACACGAAACGGACCAGAATCGGCCAAAATAGTGAGTGCTGATGACCGACACTTAAATGCACCCTGGGGTTCGTCAATCGTGGAAATCACTTCGGCAACCCAAAACTGAGTAATAGTCCAAGAAACGGGCCAAAATCGGCCCAGACTGCGATTCTTGACGACCAACAGGTAAGCACATCTTGGGGTTCGACAACCATGGAAATCTCTTTAGGACCCCAAAACAGTGAGTAATAGGCCATGAAACAGGCCAGAATTGGCCAAAACTGCGAGTGTTGATGACCGACACGTAAGCGCACCTCGGGGTTCAACAACTATGGAAATCTCTTCGGTACACCAAAACGGCGAGTAATAGTCCACGAAACAGGTCAGAATTGGCCAAAAC
>NW_021214298.1:0-1349 GCF_002162155.2 Triticum dicoccoides | reverse complement strand
GGGTTCGTCAATCGTGGAAATCACTCCAGGACCCCAAAACAGTGAGTAATAGTCCAAGAGACGGGCCAAAATCGGCCAAAACTGCGAGTGTTGATGACCGACACGTAAGCGCACCTTCGGGTTCAACAACTATGGAAATCGCTTTGGGACCCCAAAACGGTGAGTAATAGTCCAAGAATCGGGCGAGAATCAGCCCAAACTGCGTTTGTTGATGACCGACACGTAAGCGCACCTTAGGGTTCAACAACCATCGAAATCGGTTTGGGACACCAAAATGGTGAGTAATAGTCCATGAAACGGGCCAGAATCAACCAAAATTGCGACTGCTGACGACGTAGACGTAAACGCACCCCGGGGATTGTGAATGTGGAAATAGCTCTGGGACCCCATAATGGTGAGTAATAGTCCACGGAAGAGCCCAGAATCGAACAAAATTAGGATTGCTGGTAAGCGACACGTAAACGCACCCCGGGGTGCATCAATTATGGAAATCGCTCCGGGACCCCAAAACAATGAGTAATAATCCATGAAACGGGGCAGAGTCAGCCAAAACTACGAGTGTTGATGACCGACACATAAATGCACCCCAGGGATCGTCAATCATGGAAATCGCTCTAGGACCCGAAAACGGTGAGTAATAGTGCACGAAATGAACCAGAATTGGCCAAAATTGTGAGTGTTGATAACTGACACGTAAACGCACCCTGCGGTTCGTCAGTTGTGGAAATCACTCCAGGGCCCCAAAACTGGGTAATAGTCACGAAACGGGACATAATCGGCCAAAACTGCGAGTGTTGATGATCGACACGCAAACGCACCCCAGGGTTCGTCAATCGTGGAAATCACTCCAGGACCCCAAAACAGTGAGTAATAGTCCAAGAGACGGGCCAAAATCGGCCAAAACTGCGAGTGTTGATGACCGACACGTAAGCGCACCTTTGGGTTCAACAACTATGGAAATCGCTTTGGGACCCCAAAACGGTGAGTAATAGTCCAAGAATCGGGCGAGAATCAGCCCAAACTGCGTTTGTTGATGACCGACACGTAAGCGCACCTTAGGGTTCAACAACCATCGAAATCGCTTTGGGACACCGAAACGGTGAGTAATAGTCCATGAAACGGGCCAGAATCAGCCAAAATTACGACAGCTGACGACGTACACGTAAATGCACCCCGGGGATTGTGAATGTGGAAATAGCTCTGGGACCCCATAATGGTGAGTAATAGTCCACGGAAGAGCCCAGAATCGAACAAAATTAGGATTGCTGGTGAGCGACACGTAAACGCACCCCGGGGTGCGTCAATTATGGAAATCGCTCCGGGACCCCAAAACAATGAGTAATAATCCA
>NW_021214297.1:0-1918 GCF_002162155.2 Triticum dicoccoides | reverse complement strand
TGATCACCAAACCGAGTCCGGCCAGGTATATATATTAGTTAAGCCTGTGCAGACTAGCTAATTGATGCATTCATTGTTTTGGTATGTACACATATTAATTAACTCTCGTCTTTGTTCTTTTTTCTAGCCCTCCGGATCGAGCACAACTTCGGTAAAGAGACGAGGCCCGAAGAAAAAGTTGAGCTCGGATGAAAAGTTTGAGATCATACAAATTGCGCGCGACGGCCAACCGATTGAACCCTACCGGACAAAGAAGGCATTTGTTGGTCAGTGCGAGGTTCTGGTTATGGACAAGATCCCGATCAGCATCCAGCAATGGTATAAGCCTAAGAACGAAGACCCTGAGGTGTCTTACGTCCATGAGATGCAGAAAAAGAATCTTTGGACTGAGCTGAAGTCAAATTTCACACTACCGCCGGAGGATGATCCGGAGAAGCCAGTTATAGAGCCATTAATCAAGTCTTTTGCTCTGAAGAAGATGGCAGACCTATTTAGGAATTGGAAGAAAGACCTCATTGGCAAATATGAGAAGATCAGAGATGACTGGTCCGCATTTGTGGCCCACAAGACATCGGAAAAGAGTAAAAAGATGTCGGTGACAAACAGGAGAAATGCTGAGAAGAAGAAGCTTCACCATCGCACGGGGTCAGGTGGCTACCTCGTAGCCCGGCCTAAGTGGGACAAGGTTGAGAATGATCTGCTTGATAAAGGGATCGAACCAGAGACAATGAACTGGCCAGAACGTTGCCGGACTTGGTTCTTTGGGGCCGGCGGATCCTTGGACCCTATAACAGGGAAGTGCATTTGGACGGATGAACAATTGGACATACCAGTCAAGAGGCTTCAGCAATATATCGAAGCAACGCAGCAAGGGACGTTCGTTCCAGACAGGGAGAAGGACGAGCTCACAATGGCCCTCGGCAATCCTGAGCACCCTGGACGGACACGAGGCACGCCAGGCTCCGTTTCGTGGAAGGCTGGATTTCCGGACGCAGGGGGTTACAAAACCCAGGAGAGGAGGAAGAAACTGGAGCAGAGCCAACTGCAGGCGTTGCACGAAAGTGTAATGGGGCTAGAGGAACGAGAAGCAGATCGCAACAAACGACCTGCCGAAGCTTCCCCCGAAGCTACCCCGCCATCTCAGCAGAGAAGCAGCGTGGCTTCCACCGAGCTGCTTCAGCCAGAGCATGCCTTGACGGCTCCTGCCAGCTATCCCGTGGATGCTATCACGGATGCTGAAAATTGCCACCTTATGGCGCAATGGAGCAATTTGAAGGTCAAGACGGCTGTTGGCTCTGTTTATCCTACTAAACCTGACTCAACTTTTCACTGCCGGCCGATTTCAGAAGGATATGCTAAGGTGATGGTCGATGAAATAACGGAGGGATTTGAGGACCTCCGGCTTGACCACCCTACCGGTGAAGGGGAGTATCGGCTGGGTTCTGCTCTGAAGACTCCATGCCTATGGCGGAAGGATCTCATCAACCTTCCGAACTAGACGCCTCCGCCTCCTCATCCTCCTCCGACGAGTCAGGGCACTCCGCCTCCTCCACCGCCTCCTCCTCCGGCGAGTAACGATCAGGGCACTCGGCCGGCTCCTTCTCCGGCGCGTGGCGGCACTCCGCCTCCTTCTCCGCCTGTGCCGGCGCGCCCGAGCAGCCAGCCTCCTCCTTCTCCGCCTCGTCAGCAAGGGCGGAAGAGACCCGCCGCCGCTCCGGCTGCTCCGGCGCGTCGCAGTCCTTCTCCTCCGCCTCGTAAGCAAGGAAAGAAGACATCCGCTCCGTCTACTCTGCCGGCGTCTAGCAGTACAGCCAAAGGCGGGAGGAGATACAGATTCGGTCCTTCTTTGAAGACTCCAGAGAAGTTACCGTACGAGAGGAGCGAGGAGGAAAACGCGAAGATCGCGCAGACCGAAGTG
>NW_021214296.1:0-1004 GCF_002162155.2 Triticum dicoccoides | reverse complement strand
ATGCTGCAGCAGAATCCGAGTCAAACTACAAGTCCAAAGGTGTTACATCACCTCCACTTGGGCCCATTGGCCTTGTACGACCTAGATTTAGTTTTAGGCTGCCTTGGGACGTTCTCCCACCTCCTTGGCCGCCACCCCTTGCTCCTATATAAGTAGATCCATCTAGTAGCTTTTCCTTGGGATTTGTTTAGTTAAAAGTTAGCCATTGCAACTTCGTGTACTTCGTTTGTGTCCAACGACCAGACCAAGACCGCTTACGGATCCCCACCATTATCAATACCTCATATATATTTGCAATATTCAGATTGCTTTATCATATTCTTGCTCGTTCTTCGATTGCTTGCAGGAATAGACCTTCGTGGTCAGGCTGACCGTGCTTCCGGCATCGTCAGTAACCTCAGGAGATTGGTTTAGCGATTGCTAAGGCGCAACGTCGTGCACGTTTGTAGTCGGATTGTCAAAGTCGTCTCCACCAAATCGATAGTTATCATCTCATCGAAAGATCGGGACCCTCGCCTCTATCAAGGACGTGCCTTCCTCTTTGCCTCTTGCTGTCACTAACATTTTGCAGGAGTTCGCTGACGTTTTTCCACAAGACGTGCCACCGGGATTACCGCCTATTCGAGGGACTGAGCATCAGATTGACTTAATTCCCGGTGCTTCACTGCCAAACCGTGCACCATACCGTACCAATCCAGAGGAGACGAAGGAGATTATGCGTCAAGTACAAGAGCTTCTCGACAAAGGTTATATACGCGAATCCCTTAGTCCTTGTGCTGTTCCTATTATTCTAGTGCCGAAAAAGGATGGTACATCACGTATGTGTGTTGATTGTAGAGGCATTAATAATATTACTATTCATTATCGTCATCCTATTCCTAGGCTAGATGATATGCTTGATGAATTGAGTGGCTCTACAATATTCTCCAAAGTTGATTTGCGTAGTGGCTACCATCAAATTCGTATGAAATTGGGAGATGAATGGAAAACAGCATTTAAAACTA
>NW_021214295.1:0-900 GCF_002162155.2 Triticum dicoccoides | reverse complement strand
AGAAATATCATTTACTGCGTCAGCCTGACGTCACAGTGACATCAGCAGGTCAACAGGGCTGGCTCGGGTCAAACCTGACGTGTGGGGTCCACACGTCAGTGACACAGGGGCTAATCCCGTGTTGACCCGGGCTGGTTAGCTTTGACTAAGCCCTGGGGCCCACTTGTCAGCGTCAGTAGGTGGTGGTTTAGTGGCTAATTAACTAGGCCATGTCAGCTCGCCGGAGTTCTGGCCGGCGGCGACCATCAGTGCGGCGGCGATAGTGGTTTTGGTCGTTTCGGCCACCAAATGAACCGCGGAGGCCACCGGAGTGAAGCTGAGGACGACCCGCGGCTCTTGGCGGAGTCCGTTGGGGTCGGGGTGGCCGGAGTCGACGGCGGCGAGCTCGGCTGCGGCGGCCGGGGTTCGGTCATGCACGGGAACGGTGTTGCAGGGTGTTAGGGGGGGGTGTTGGAGCGTGCTACGTGCTCCTAGTGAGATGTGGAGCACGATGGCGTGCTCGGTTGGACGCTACGGCGATCGTGGCCACGACAGCGACATCGCCGGCGGCGTGAAGCTTTCGGCCGCGGTGGGGCTAGGGCCTAGGGGTCGGGAGAGAGCAGGGGAGAAGGGGGAAACGGTGGCGTAGCTCACCGCGGTTGAAGTGGGCGTCGAAGCGGGCTCGGGGACGCGTCGGAGACGACGAATTTGACGGCGACGGTGGTCGGAGTCCGAAGGGGGGAACGGCGACGTGGCGGCGATGCAGGGCTTCCGGGGACCCGTGGAGCGGTGGGGAGGAAGAAGGAGTCGAGGCGGAGCTTCTGAGCTGGTCGGGGAAGCGAGGGGTGGTCGGAGACGGTGGCTAAGGCGAACGGCGGCGACGGTGAGCTTCGGCCGTGAGAGAGAGAGAGTGAGGGAGAG
>NW_021214294.1:0-912 GCF_002162155.2 Triticum dicoccoides | reverse complement strand
GCTTTAGTGCTGGTATGATCGCATCCGACATGTTTCCCCGTCTTCGTCCCTTATGCTTGCCACTCCCAGGTCCGCTCCAAAGACGATTCTACATTCTCACTACCATTACAACCGTTCCCTAACAATGGATAATGTCCTATACTACTTACTCTCCCGCTCAATCACGGAGACGAGTTTTCCACGGTTTCCACCCCTCCCTCCATACCGCAGCAACACGAGTTTTTTCCACCCCTTTCAGAAAGCGCTCTTCGCGCCACAAAGCCGCCCCAAGACGCGCGAGCAATGAGCATCGAGCTTAAACATATCGCAAACGTCAAAAATAATATAACGGGATTAATATATATCGCGCACGTGCGATATGTTTGTCACAAGGCGCAAAAAATAATTATAAAAGGAATGCAACACAAGGACTTCCCAGGAGGTCACCCATCATAGTACTACTCTCATCCTAGTACTACTCTCGCCCAAGCACGCTTAACTTCGGAGTTCTGATGGGATCCGGTGCTTTAGTGCTGGTATGATCGCATCCGACATGTTTCCCCGTCTTCGTCCCTTATGCTTGCCACTCCCAGGTCCGCTTCAAAGACGATTCTACATTCTCACTACCATTACAACCGTTCCCTAACAATGGATAATGTCCTATACTACTTACTCTCCCGCTCAATCACGGAGACGAGTTTTCCACGGTTTCCACCCCTCCCTCCATACCGCAGCAACACGAGTTTTTTCCACCCCTTTCAGAAAGCGCTCTTCGCGCCACAAAGCCGCCCCAAGACGCGCGAGCAATGAGCATCGAGCTTAAACATATCGCAAACGTCAAAAATAATATAACGGGATTAATATATATCGCGCACGTGCGATATGTTTGTCACAAGGCGCAAAAAATAATTATAAAAGGAATGCAACACGAGG
>NW_021214293.1:0-1001 GCF_002162155.2 Triticum dicoccoides | reverse complement strand
ACTCCAACTTCCTGATTTTAATAAGACTTTTGAGCTTGAATGTGATGCTAGTGGAATTGGATTAGGAGGTGTGTTATTACAAGATGGCAAACCTGTTGCATACTTTTCTGAAAAATTGAGTGGGCCTAGTCTGAATTATTCTACTTATGATAAAGAATTATATGCTCTTGTTCGGACTTTAGAAACATGGCAACATTATTTATGGCCCAAAGAATTTGTTATACATTCTGATCATGAATCTTTGAAACATATTAAAAGTCAAGCTAAACTGAATCGTAGACATGCTAAATGGGTTGAATTCATTGAGACTTTTCCTTATGTCATTAAACACAAGAAGGGAAAAGAAAATGTTATTGCTGATGCATTGTCTCGTCGCTATACTATGCTTTCACAACTTGACTTCAAAATATTTGGTTTGGAGACCATCAAAGATCAATATGTGCACGATGCTGATTTTAAAGATGTAATGCAGAATTGTAAAGAAGGAAGAATGTGGAACAAGTTTGTTGTTAACGATGGATTTGTGTTTCGTGCTAACAAGCTATGCATTCCAGCTAGCTCCGTTCGTCTTTTGTTGTTGCAGGAGGCGCATGGAGGAGGATTAATGGGACACTTTGGCGTGAAGAAGACGGAGGACGTACTTGCTACACATTTCTTTTGGCCAAAGATGATACGGGATGTTGAGCGTTTTATTGCTCGCTGCACTACATGTCAAAAAGCTAAGTCACGACTCAATCCTCATGGTTTATATATGCCTTTGCCTGTACCTAGTGTTCCTTGGGAGGATATATCTATGGACTTTGTTTTAGGTTTACCTCGAACAAAGAAGGGGAGGGATAGCATATTTGTTGTCGTGGATAGATTCTCGAAAATGGCACACTTTATACCATGTCATAAAAGCGATGATGCTGTTAATGTTGCTGATTTGTTCTTTCGTGAAATTATTCGCTTGCATGGTGTGCCAAATACTATTGTTTCAGATTGTGATACTAAATTTCTTA
>NW_021214292.1:0-931 GCF_002162155.2 Triticum dicoccoides | reverse complement strand
TGTACTCCTACATGGCCTCTCACCGCTACCTTTACCAAATCGTGTTCACACACTTAGCTCACACACAGTAGGACATGTTCACACGCCTCTGATTCATCCCCGATGAATCAGACCTGACTCAACTCTAAGCAGTAGCAGGCATGACAAACAAGCATGAATGAGTAGGCACAACAGGGCTCAAACAATTCCTACTCATACTAGTGGGTTTCATCTATTTACTGTGGAATGACAGGTCATGCAAAGGATAAAGGGGTTCAGCTACCGCAGCAAGTAACAGATGAATCGTTGTTGTCCTAATGCAGTAAAAGAGAGCAGGAGCGAGAGAGTAGGATTGTATCGGAATGAACAAGGGGGTTTTGCTTGCCTGGCACTTCTGAAGATAACATTGAGTCTTCATCAGTGTCAACGATCACATCATCGGTATCATGTCTATCGAGAGGGGACAAATATCGGCAACACAGAAGGGAACACAATCAATGCAATGCACAATATGATGCATGATCATGACATGGCAAAATGAATGTGTTTTGAGCTAATGCAACTAGCAACAGATTAAATGAAGTTGGTTTGAATACAAGATTCAAATTTAAACTCCATATGTGATTATTCAAATGCCATTTAATTGATTTGTGCTAAACAGCAGCTATAAGTTGTTCTAACATGCATGAAAATGGTACAGATGGATTCCTTGAATTTTTCTGATAATTTTTCATATATAAATTATTTAATTTGGAGTTACAGTTAATTTTCTATGAATTATTGAAGTTTATACAATTTTTTGGAATTTCCTGATTATTAATAAATCCAGTAATTGAATTAATGCGCCAGCCTGACGTCATAGTGACGTCAGCAGGTCAACGGGCTGGTCCGGGTCAAACCTGACGTGTGGGACCCACACGTCAGTGACAGGGGGTTAACAGGGGTTTATTTA
>NW_021214291.1:0-1876 GCF_002162155.2 Triticum dicoccoides | reverse complement strand
CTCCCGGAAGTGATCCTGGCATATACCGGAAATCAGAGTCCCGAAATATACCAGATCTGACTCGCATAATGGTCATCATAGAGTAGGCGGCGTCCTGCACAGCCATCTCAATAGTAACCCCGAGTCCATAAGAGCAGTGAAGAGGCTCGGTGGATCCAGGATAAGATGGAAATATCCTGACAGTGCAGAGATACTGGCTTTGATTAAAATCTCGGAATTGCTCTTCGACCGTGTACTCGGGATACCAGCGGTATCCAGCCTCAGTCATTACCCTGACCAACTTGGCAGTATGGCCGGGTACATCTAGGCATCGAGTCAGGCGAACCACTTGATTGAGGTCGCGAGTGGCCATCTGAAAGCACAATCATAATGCAAGGGCATTAGAATTCTAGCGAAATTTCGGCAGCATAACAGCTGTAAATGCTCAAGAAGGATTTTGAGACATTTGACAAAGGATTTCGTACACACTCAACATCACCATATCAAAGTTCTGAAACCATTCTGGCAACATAATGTGGTAGTAGAACTGAACTAGGCTGGTAACCATCAAACTTATAAGGTACTACTGATTAGTAACTCGTGATCCTGAAAGAGAGAACAGATCCTAATTCCTTAACCCCCGGTGGAAGAATGGACTGACTCAGATCAGAATGTCATAAGATAAAGGAGTAAAAGAGCCTTATGTTCCAACCCACAAACAATTCCCCTACACATAACTAAAGAATTTCTAGACTCAACATCGACCAGTTTGGCTTGGAGAACCTACAGGCAGTCCGGCTCTGATGCCAACGCTGTCAGGACCCCGACTCGATGTCACATCGATCTAGCTGGTAACACCTCATATCACTTTGCGGCCTCACGCACGGTATCCCCACGGGTGTCGTCTTACCTTTTCCCGGGACCGTTTGCGCCTTTTGGCTCACGTATATGATAGTGTCGCTAGCATCTATATGATAAAGAGCCCGGGCTGACATGACTAGTCGTAAACCCAAAGTGGCACAGACTTACAGGGACAGGCATCCATGACCCAGCTTCGAACGTGTCGGTCATCAGCAAGTGGGTCCGGGCCGTAGCACTGGGCTAGCAGGACTCCGGTAAACCGGGCTGTAGCGGGCTAACAGGACTCCGGTACTCAAAGCGTGACATTTCCCCGAAGGGACAGACACAGGAACGAAGAAGGACACATGCCGGCCAGCCTAAGTGTTCCAGAGCAGTAGCAAGCTACCATGGCTCAGCGGTAACACTAGGAGACATTTCCCGGTAAGAGGGGCTACTAAAGATAAACAACTAGATAGTCAGATCCCACACATACCAAGCATTTCAATCATACACACAATATGCCCGATATGTGCAAATACAACGAAGCATCACAACATGACTCTATGACACAAGTACTTTATTTAAGGCTCAGTGAGCCATACATAACATACACAAAGGTACGGGTCTCACGACCCCACATACAAGTCATACAGTCATACAAACCAACAGCGGAAGTAACTTGTCTGAGTACAGACAACTAGTAAAATAAAAGAGGCTTGGAAAGCCTAACTATACTACGTGGTCCTTCACAAGCTCAGGGTCACCACCTGGGTCTTTAGCCTACTCGTTGATGTCAACGTCTACATAGAACCCATCAGAAGGGGTTGCAGCGTCTTCTGTAAAAATGTAGATTATAGCAACATGAGTACAAAGGTACTCAGCAAGACTTACATCAGATCCTACATACATGCTTAGTATCAAGAAGGGTTGGTGGAGTTATTGCAGCAAGCCAGCTTTGACTCTTGGCTAAACTATCCTACGATACTCCAACTTGAAATGGTTTTGCGCACACGAGTCCACTACTCACCACTTCAATACACTACCGAGGATCCACCTC
>NW_021214290.1:0-1591 GCF_002162155.2 Triticum dicoccoides | reverse complement strand
TTTCTTCCTGGAGTCTGAGCATCTATTCAAGAAGCTATTTCATTCGTGCGGAGCCTCTTCAGTCTTTTGTCAATCATTTCAACCGGTGAATTCTCGTCTCCTTCGTCATTCTTCACCCCTTTCTTTTTCCGGTGCACACAATTCAAGTTTTCTTCGTTCTCGATCATATTCTTTTCCTCGGCTCAAATATTTTCCCCTTGCTCGTTCGCCTCTCGCCAGTTTATCCTTCCGGAGTGTTCAAGACATCTCAGGAGATTCGTCCGCGTTCCAATTAATTCGAGGTGGTCACCTCATTCAAATATTTCATTGTTCCGGTGCTTCATCTATCTGTTCAACAATCCTTTCAACGGTGTTTTCTCTTTAGAGGGCCCTAACCCACAGGTCTTTTCCCAGGATCTTACCTGACTCTTTTCTTTTCCCCGGAGTTATTCTCAATTCTTTTCAAGTGTGACGTAAGAATGGATTTCATCAGTCAGATGCCTTTCCAAGATCAATTTCAAATCATTTCATTGTTGGCTCAACCTCTTTGCTTTTACATTCTCTCGGAGTATCTCAGTAAATTTTGGTGGTGTTTCTCGTCATCATTTGAAGACCAAAGAAGAAGATTTCTCTTAAATCTTGTCCGTTCTCCCGGAGATTCGCGGTGCTAGCTCGATGTTATCCTATCAAATTGTTTCAAGTCATGCAAATTCTTTTCATCCATCCGGAGCATTTCAGGAGTTGCTTTCTTTCTCGATCATCCGGAGGCCATCTTTCGGAAGATTTCTTCGTTCTAAGTTTTTCAAATTCGTTCTCCAATTATTCTATAGCCGTGCCCCTTCATTCATCTCAGTATTCTTCCGGTGCTTCGTTCAAGTGTTCTTTAATCAGCTCATGATCTCTTCGTTCTTTTGCATCTAAATTCCCTCTAGCATATTGGTTCTTTGAATTCTTCCCGGTGATGCATTCTCTTTAATCAGTCATTTTTGAATTCTTACGGTGGTTCGTTCAAGATTCTTTTTCCTTGATTATCATTTTAATTCAGTCGTTCTTTTCAATCCTACCGGTGGTTCATGAAGACCTTCTCAAGTTTGCGATATGTCACTTCTCAATCCTTATCAAGAAGAATAAGTAGTATGCAAAATTCATTGCTTGTCATCAATTTAATTTGATGAAGGAGAAACATACAATAAATCTTATTCTTATTTCCTCAAGTGAGTAATCCCTTCCTTCGGAGTTTGTTCTTGATGAATAAATTCTAGTTCCAAGTGTTTTCATCTTTTCTCTTCCGGAGTTCAAGTTTCCTCGACCATCTCGTTGGAACCTCCATCTAAATCATCGCAAGGCTCATCTTATTCTTTCATCCTTTATTCTATCTCATCATCCTTTTGTTACTGGAGTTCTTCACGGTGGTTCTTCATGATTTAATTCATTCTTCAAGAGTTCATCAAGATTTTGTTGGTGGAGTTCAAGTATCTTTTCTTTTTGCGTCTGGAAGTGCAATTAATCCTCTGTATTCTTTTGAAGTGGAGTTTTGCAGTTCTTCGTTCCTCTCAGATATTCAAATCCATTCAATCCCTCTAAATTCTTTTCATTCAATTTTCTTTCAATT
>NW_021214289.1:0-1461 GCF_002162155.2 Triticum dicoccoides | reverse complement strand
AATTATTTGAACTAGGTTATAGATCTTGTTCAACTCTATAGTGTAAAATTATTTGAACTAGCTTGTATAGCTAGTTCAACTCTAGAGTAAAATTATTTGAACTAGCTTTAGAGCTAGCTAAACACTAGTGTAAAATTATTGGAACTAGCTTGTAGAACTAGTTCCACTCTAGTGTAAAATTATTTTTACTAGGTTATAGAGCTAGTTCTACTCTAGTGTAAAATTATTTGAACTAGCTTGTAGAGCTAGTTCAATTCTAGTGTAAAATTATTTGAACTAGCTTGTAGACTTAGGTCAACTCTACTGTGAAATTATTTGTACTAGGTTATATAGCTAGTTCAACTCTAGTGTAAAATTATCTGAACTAGCTTGTATAGCTAGTTCAACTCTAGTGTAAAATTATTTGAACTAGCTTGTAGAGCTAGTTCAACTCTAGTGTAAAATTATTTGAACTAGGTTATAGATCTTGTTCAACTCTATAGTGTAAAATTATTTGAACTAGCTTGAAGAGCTGGTTCAACTCTAGTGCAAAATTACATGTACTAGGTTATAGAGCTAGTTCTACTATAGTGTAAAATTATTTGAACTAGCTTGTATAGCTAGATCAACTCTAGTGTAAAATTATTTGAACTAGCTTGTAGAGCTAGTTCAATTCTAGTGTAAAATTATTTGAACTAGGTTATAGATCTTGTTCAACTCTATAGTGTAAAATTGTTTGAACTAGCTTGTATAGCTAGTTCAACTCTAGTGTAAAATTATTGGAACTAGCTTGTAGAACTAGTTCCACTCTAGTGTAAAATTATTTTTACTAGGTTATAGAGCTAGTTCTAATCTAGTGTAAAATTATTTGAACTAGATTGTAGAGCTAGTTCAACTCTAGTGTAAAATTATTTGTACTAGGTTAGAGAGCTAGTTCTACTCTAGTTCAAAATTATTTGAACTAGCTTGTAGAGCTAGTTCAACTCTAGTGTAAAATTATTTGAACTAGGTTATAGATCAAGTTCAAATCTATAGTGTAAAATTATTTGAACTAGCTTGAAGAGCTGGTTCAACTCTAGTGTAAAATTATTTGTACTAGGTTATAGAGCTAGTTCTACTCTAGTGCAAAATTAGTTGAACTAGCTTGTAGAGCTAGTTCAATTCTAGTGTAAAATTATTTGAACTAGCTTGTAGAGTTAGGTCAACTCTACTGTGAAATTATTTGTACTAGGTTATATAGCTAGTTCAACTCTAGTGTAAAATTATCTGAACTAGCTTGTATAGCTAGTTCAACTCTAGTGTAAAATTATTTGAACTAGCTTGTAGAGCTAGTTCAACTCTAGTGTAAAATTATTTGAACTAGGTTATAGATCTAGTTCAACTCTAGTGTAAAATTATTTGAACTAGCTTGTAGAGCTAGTTCAATTCTAGTGTAAAATTATTTGAACTAGGTTATAGATCTTGTTCAACTCTATAGTGTAA
>NW_021214288.1:0-870 GCF_002162155.2 Triticum dicoccoides | reverse complement strand
GGAAGCTTGTATGTGGTTACCGAATGTTGTTCGGAGTCCCGGATGAGATCCCGGACGTCACGAGGAGTTCCAGAATGGTCCGGAGGTAAAGATTTATATATAGGAAGTCCTGTTTCGGCCATCGGGACAAGTTTCGGGGTCATCGGTATTGTACCGGGACCACCGGAAGGGTCCCGGGGGCCCACCGGGTGGGGCCACCTGCCCCGGGGGGCCACATGGGCTGTAGGGGGTGCGCCTTGGCCTACATGGGCCAAGGGCACCAGCCCCAAGAGGCCCATGCGCCTGGGGAAACCCTAAAGGAAGAGTCCCAGCAGGGGAAGGCACCTCCTAGGTGCCTTGGGGGGGAGGACTCCTCCCCTGGCCGCCGCCCCCTTGGAGATTGGATCTCCTAGGGGCTGGCGCACCCCCCCCTTGGGATCCCTATATATATTGGGGTAGGAGGGGCCTCTCATACAGACCTTATGCCTTTGGTGCAGCCCCTCCCTCTCTCCCAACTCCTCCTCCTCTCCCATGGTGCTTGGCGAAGCCCTGCTGGATTGCCACGCTCCTCCACCACCACCACGCCGTTGTGCTGCTGTTGGATGGAGTCTTCCTCAACCTCTCCCTCTCTCCTTGCTGGATCAAGGCGTGGGAGACGTCACCGGGCTGTACGTGTGTTGAACGCGGAGGTGCCGTCCGTTCGGCACTTGATCATCGGTGATTTGAATCACGACGAGTACGACTCCATCAACCCCGTTCACTTGAACGCTTCCGCTTAGCGATCTACAAGGGTATGTAGATGCACTCTCCTTCTACTCGTAGCTGGTCTCTCCATAGATAGATCTTGGTGACGCGTAGGAAAATTTTGAATTTCTGCTACGTTCCCCAACA
>NW_021214287.1:0-1050 GCF_002162155.2 Triticum dicoccoides | reverse complement strand
TATTTTAGGTGCTGCGTCACCTTATTATTGGGCCAGGCCCATGTAATTTCGAAATACATAAGTATAGGCTATTTTTAGAGTCCGTATGTGTGGGGAAACAAGAGATAGGGTTGATTTCGGACCCCTCCACCAAGGGCCACGAAATTCCCCCCTCTTCCTCCATATATACAGCCCTTAGGGCATCGTTTAGACTTTGGGTTTTGTTTAGATTAAAAGTTCGCCATAGCTGCAACTTCGCGTACTTCGTTTGTGTTCAACGACCAGACAAAGGCGTCACAGAACCCCACCTTGATCAATAAAGCTTTCATCTTATATTCGCAATATCCAGATTGCAATCTTAGTTTCTTGCTTGTTCTTCGTTTGCTCGCAGGAAACAGACCTTCGTGGTCAGGTTGATCGTGCTCCGGCGTGGTCAATAACCTCTCGGAGTTGGTTTAGCGATTGCTAAGGCGCGACGTCCTCGCACGTTCTTAGTCGGATCGTCAAAGTCGACTTCCACCAAAGCGAAATCCACCATCTCATCGAAAGACGGGACACCTCCGCCTCTATCAAGTGGTATCAGATTTCCAGGTTGCTCGGTGAGATTTTACAGTTTTCCGTAGTTTAGATCGAGTCTGTTCTTCATACCTAGAGTCCACGAAAAAGCCACACAAAAAAAATTAGGGTTAGTTCATCATATCCGAACCAATCTGAGCCTTGCATAATCTTTTTTAGGGTTTTGCTTTGTTGAATTTGCGGTTGCATCGTCGTGTCTAGTTGCTGGTCTTAGAGTCTAGTCTTTTAGAGTTTCGAGTTCTGGTCATAAGTTGTCACGTCGCCGCCGCACCATCATCATCGCCCCTGCCATCTACCACCACCGCACCGAATCCGTATCCATATACCACCACCAATCCGTGTCCATATACCACCACCGATCCATATCCATATACTACCACCGCTACCACCACCGCTGCCATATACCACCACCATATATCCACCACCAATCCGAGTTCTTTGCTTATTAGGTTTGTTTTCGGGATCCATCTAGATTCCGATTCGTGTTTCCTTGCC
>NW_021214286.1:0-1136 GCF_002162155.2 Triticum dicoccoides | reverse complement strand
CGGGGGTGCGTTTATGTGTCGGTCATCAACACTCACAATTTTGGCCAATTCTGGCCGTCTCGTGGACTATTACTCACTGTTTTGGGGTCCCGGAGTGATTTCCACGATTGACGAACCTCTGGGTGCGTTTACGTGTCGGTCATCAACACTCGCAGGTTTTGTTGATTCCGACCCGTTTCGTGGACTATTACTCACCGTTTTGGGGTCCCAAAGAGATTTCCATTTTTGTCGAACCCCAAGGTGTGCTTGCGTGTTGGTCGTCAAGACTCGCAGTTTTGGCCGATTTTGGCCCGTTTTTGAACTATTACACAGTTATGGCATCCCGAAGTGATTTCCACGATTGACAAACCCTACGGTGCGCTTACGTGTCGGTCATCAACAATCGCAGTTTTGGCCGATTCTGGTCCGTTTGGTGCACTATTACTCACCGTTTTGGGGTCCTAGAGCGATTTACATGATTTGCGATCCCCGGGGTGCGTTTATGTGTCGGTTATCAACACTCACCATTTTGCCCAATTCTGGTCCGTCTCGTGGACTATTACTCACCGTTTTGGGGTCCCAGAGCGATTTCCACGATTCACGATCCCGGGGGTGCGTTTACGTGCCCGTCGTCAACACTCATAGTTCTGGCCAATTCTGACCCGTTTCGTGGACTATCACTCACCTTTTTGGGGTCCCGAAGCGATTTCCATAGTTGTTGAACCCAAAGATGCACTTACGTGTCGTTCATCAACACTCGCAGTTTTGGCCGATTCTGGCCCGTTTTGTGGACTATTACTCGCAGTTTCGGGTCCCGGGGGTATTTCCACGATTGACGAACCCCTGGTGCATTTATGTTTCGGTCATCAACAATCGCGGTTTTTGTCGATTATGTCCCTTTCGTGGACTATTACTCACCGTTTTAGGGTCCTAAAGCGATTTCCATTGTTGTCGAACCCCAAGGTGTGCTTTCGTGTTGGTCGTCAAGTCTCGCAGTTTTGGCCGATTCTGGCCCGTTTCTTGGATTATTACTCAGTTTTGGGGTCCCGATGTGATTTCCACGATTGATGAACCCCGGGGGTGCGTTTATGTGTCGGTCATCAACACTCACAATTTTGGCCAATTCTGGCCGTCTCGTGGACTATTACTCACTGTTT
>NW_021214285.1:0-3601 GCF_002162155.2 Triticum dicoccoides | reverse complement strand
CCCCTCTATCTATAGGGAGAAGGGGGAAGGGGGCCAACCCCTCTAGATGAGATCTAGAGGGGGGGCGACCAAGGGAGAGGGGGCTTGCCCCCCAAGCAAGGGGGGCACCCCCTTTAGGGTTCCCCCAAACCCTAGGCGCATGGGCCCTAGGGGGGATGGCGCCCAGCCCACTAGGGTCTGGTTCCCTTCCACCTACAGCCCATAAGGCCCTCCGGGGCAGGTGGACCCTCCCGGTGGACCCCCGGAACCCCTCCAGTGGTCCCGGTACAATACCGGTATACCCCCGAATATTTCCGGTGACCGTATGATGACTTCCCATATATAAATCTTCACCTCCGGAGTATTCCGGAACTCCTCGTGACGTCCGGGATCTCATCCGGGACTCCGAACAACATCCGGTAATCACACACAAGTCTTCCTAATAACCCTAGCGTCATCGAACCTTAAGTGTGTAGACCCTACGGGTTCGGGAACCATGCAGACATGACTTAGACAACTCTCCGGCCAATAACCAACAGCGGGATCTGGATACCCATGTTGGCTCCCACATGTTCCACGATGATCTCATCGGATGAACCACGATGCCGAGGATTCAGGCAATCCCATATACAATTCCCTTTGTCAATCGGTATGTTACTTTCCCGAGATTCGATCATCGGTATCCCAATACCTTGTTCAATCTCGTTACCAGCAAGTCACTTTACTCATTCCGTAATGCATGATCCCGTGACCAATTACTTAGTCACAATGAGCTCATTATGATGATGCATTACCGAGTGGGCCCAGAGATACCTCTCCGTCATACGGAGTGACAAATCCCAGTCTCGATTCGTGCCAACCCAACAGACACTTTCGGAGATACCTGTAATGCACCTTTATAGCCACCCAGTTATGTTGTGACGTTTGGTGCACCCAAAGCATTCCTACGGTATCCGGGAGTTGCACAATCTCATGGTCTAAGGAAATGATACTTGACATTAGAAAAGCTTTAGCAAACGAACTACACGATCTAGTGCTACGCTTAAGATTGGGTCTTGTCCATCACATCATTCTCCTAATGGTGTGATCCCGTTATCAATGACATCCAATGTCCATGGTCAGGAAACCATGACCATCTATTGATCAACGAGCTAGTCAACTAGAGGCTTACTAGGGACACATTGTGGTCTATGTATTCACACATGTATTGCGGTTTCCAGTTAATACAATTATAGCATGAACAATAGACAATTATCATGAACAAGGAAACACAATAATAACCATTTTATTATTGCCTCTAGGGCATATTTCCAACAGTCTCCCACTTGCACTTGAGTCAATAATCTAGTTCACATCACTATGTGATTGTAAAGAATCCAACACCCATGGGGTATGTTCATATCTTGCTTGTGAGAGAGGTTTATCGGTCAATGGGTCTGAACCTTTCAGATCCATGTGTGCTTTACAAATCTCTATGTCATCTTGTAGATGCATCTACCATGCGCTACTTGGAGCTATTCCAAATAACTGCTCTACTATACGAATCCGGTTTACTACTCAGAGTCATCCGGATTAGTGTCAAAGTTTGCATCAACGTAACCCTTTACGACGAACTCTTTTACCACCTCCATAATCGAGAAAATTCCTTAGTCCACTAGTTACTAAGGATAAGTTCGACCACTGTCATGTGATCCATTCCTGGATCACTCTTGTACCCCTTGACTGACTCATGGCAAGGCACACTTCAGGTGCGGTACACAGCATAGCATACTGTAGAGCCTATGTCTAAAGCATAGGGGACGACCTTCGTCCTTTCTCTCTCTTCTGCCGTGGTCAGGTCTTGAGTCTTACTCAATGCTCACACCTTGTAACACAGCCAAGAACTTTGCTGATCTATTTTGAACTCCTTCAAAATCTTGTCACGGTATGTATTCATTTGAAAGTACTATTAAGCGTTTTTGATCTATCGTTTAAGTAGCTTAATCCAGGTTTTCCATTGAAAAACACTTTTCAAATAACCCTGTATGCTTTATAGAAATTCTACATCATTTATGATCAACAATATGTTAACAACATATACTCATCAAAAATTATATAGTGCTCCCACTCACTTCTTTGGAAATACAAGTTTCTCATAAACTTTGTATAAACCCAAAATCTTTGATCATCTCATCAAAGTGTACATTCCAACTCTGAGATGCTTACTCCAGTCCTTAGAAGGATTGCTAGAGCTTTGCATACTTGTTAGCATCTTTCAGGATTGACAAAACCTTCTGGTTGTATCACATACAATCTTTCCTCAAGAAAAACGTCGAGGAAACAATGTTTTGACATCCTATCTGCAAGATTTCATAAATAATGCAGTAACTGCTAACATAATTCCAGCAGACTCTTAGCATCGCTACGAGTGAGAAAGTCTCATCGTAGTCAACTCCTTGAACTTGTTGGAAAACATCTTAACGACAAGCCGAGCTTTCTTAATTGTGACACTTACCATCATTGTCCATCTTCCTTTTAAAATCCATCTGCACCTAACAGCCTTACGACCATCAAGTAGTTCTTCCAAAGTCTATACTTTGTTTTTGTACATGGATCCTCTCTCAGATTTTATGGCCTCTCGCCATTCGTCGGAATCCGGGCCCACCATCGCTTCTCCATAGCTCATAGGTTCATTGTTGTCTAGCAACATGACTTCCAAGACAGGATTACGTACCACTCTGAAGTAGTACGCATCCTTGTCGACCTATGAGGTTTGGTAGTGACTTGATCCGAAGTTTCATGATCACTATCATAAGCTTCCACTTCAATTGGTGTAGGTTCCATAGGAACAACTTCCTGTGCCCTGCTACACACTAGTTGAAGTGACGGTTCAATAACCTCATCAAGTCTCCATCATCCTCCCATTCAATTCTTTCGAGAGAAACTTTTCCTCGAGAAAGGACCCGTTTCTAGAAAAAATCACTTTTGCTTCCGGATCTGAAATAGGAGGTATACACAACTGTTTTGGGTATTCTATGAAGATGCATTTATCCGCTTTGGGTTCGAGCTTATCAGCCTAAAACTTTTTCACATAAGCGTCGCAGCCCCAAACTTTTTTTAGGAAACGACAACTTAGGTTTTTTTAAACCATAGTTCATACGGTGTCGTCTCAACGGAATTGCGTGGTGCCCTATTTAAAGTGAATGCGGTTGTCTCTAATGCCTAACCCATAAACGATAGTGGTAATTCGGTAAGAGACATCATGGTATGCACCATATCCAATAGGGTGCAATTATGATGTTCGGACACACCATCACACTATGGTATTCCAGGCGGTATTAGTTGTGAAACAATTTCCACAATGTCTAAATTGTGTCCCAAACTCGTAACTCAGATATTCATCTCTATGATCATACCATAGACATTTTATCCTCTTGTCACGACGATCTTCAACTTCACTCTAAAATTACTTAAACCTTTCAATAATTGAGACTTGTGTTTCATCAAGTAAATATACTCAGCATCTACTCAAATCATCTGTGAAGTAAGACCATAACGATATCCACTGCGTGCCTCAGCACTCATTGGACTGCACACAGCAAAATGTATTACTTCCAACAAGTTGCTTTCTTGTTCCATCTTA
>NW_021214284.1:0-984 GCF_002162155.2 Triticum dicoccoides | reverse complement strand
CAGGACTCCGGTACTCATAGCGTGACATTTCCCCGAAGGGACAGACACAGGAACGAAGAAGGACACATGCCGGCCAGCCTAAGTGTTCCAGAGCAGTAGCAAGCTACCATGGCTCAGCGGTAACACTAGGAGACATTTCCCGGTAAGAGAGGCTACTGAAGATAAACAACTAGATAGTCAGATCCCACACATACCAAGCATTTCAATCATACACACAATATGCTCGATATGTGCAAATACAACGAAGCATCACAACATGACTCTACGACACAAGTACTTTATTTAAGGCTCAGGGAGCCATACATAACATACACAAAGGTACGGGTCTCACGACCCAACATACAAGTCATACAGTCATACAAACCAGCAGCGGAAGTAACTTGTCTGAGTACAGACAACTAGTAAAATAAAAGAGGCTTGGAAAGCCTAGCAATACTACGTGGTCCTTCACAAGCTCAGGGTCACCACCTGGGTCTTTAGCCTACTCGTTGATGTCAACGTCTACATAGAACCCATCAGAAGGGGTTGCAGCGTCTTCTGTAAAAATGTAAATTATAGCACCATGAGTACAAAGGTACTCAGCAAGACTTACATCAGATCCTACATACATGCATATTATCAAGAAGGGTTGGTGGAGTTATTGCAGCAAGCCAGCTTTGACTCTTGGCTAGACTATCCTACGATACTCCAACTTGAAATGGTTTTGCGCACACGAGTCCACTACTCACCAATTCAATACACTACCGAGGATCCGCCTCCGTCTTCCTACGGAAGAGCCATCCTCGGCACTCACTCTTATCTTGAGGCTTTTAGTAGTTTCCATTTACTTGTCTATGAACTGTATAGGCAACCAAGTAGTCCTTTACCGCGGACGCGGCTATTCGAATAGATTATGATAACCCTGCAGGGGTGTACTTCTTCATACATGTTTCCACCACTTAGCGTCTGCACACGACATGTGCTCGGCAGACTTCAAGCGAAAGC
>NW_021214283.1:0-1069 GCF_002162155.2 Triticum dicoccoides | reverse complement strand
TTCATTTGAAGTGCACCCTGGATCATGAAGATTATACTAGTTTGCGTTTCCCCTTCACCTTACCCTACGCTTGAATCTCGGGACGAGATTTTTGTTTAGTGGGGGTGAGCTGTCACAGCCCCAGATCAGCCCTTGTTTGTTTTTGCTTTAGCATCCATGCAACATGTTTAAATTTTATGAAATTTGAAATGGGGATTGCTCAAACCCTAGCATTAAAGGAATTCACTAGGTTCACCTAAAATACTTTCAAGTAAGTCCAAATGGCTTTCAAAAATGTTCATGATTTTTGACAAAGGTGAAAAACCTCTACCAAAAATGATGCCAATATTTTTGGGCCATTATGGATTTTTGAATAATCCATATTGTATTTGAATTGGGGCATTTAAATACTATTAATATTTTTAAATGCTCCAACAATTCTGAAAATAGTTAAGGGCCTCTGTAATAATTCATTTAATGGCCACAATTATTTGCAGGATTTATTAAAATGATTTGGGCTATAAACTAAATCAGAAACAAAACTACAGAAATAGGAAAGAGAAACAAAATAGAAAAAAAGGGGAGAGAGGCTTACCTGGGCCACTTACCTGCCTGGCCCAGCTTCTCCCGCGGCCCAGCGCGGCCCAGCCCACCTCCTTCCCCCCTTGTCCTCTTCTTCCTCTGCCAGTAGGCAGAGGCGAGGCGTGGCGCGCGCCCGAAGAGCGCCGGCCACCTCCTGCTTCGCCGTGGCAGCCTCCCCGACTCCCTCGCGACGCCACGGAGACGGCCTCGACCCCCCTCGACCGCCTCTCTCTCCCTGGACCCCATTCCCTCCTCTGTTTCCCTCTCGCGCACACCACCGAGCGGAGCTCGCCGCCATCGTCGCCGTACCCATGGCCACCGGCCACCCCTAGCCTCACCGACGCCCCAGGAAGCTCCGCGGGTCCTCCCTCTACCTCCTCAACGAGCCACGAGGCCCCGGACGTGCCGCATCGCCGCCATCGACGTCGTCTTCTACCTCGGACCCGCCGGCCATCTTCGTCAAATTCGTCGGCTCCGGTGCCTCCCCGAGCTCCCCGAGGCCACCGTC
>NW_021214282.1:0-862 GCF_002162155.2 Triticum dicoccoides | reverse complement strand
TTTATATGCATTATCATTTATTTTCTCTAACACCTTAAAGGGACCATCAGCACGTGGCATTAACTTTGATTTGCGCAAATCCGGAAATCTATCCTTACGCAAATGTAACCAAACAAGATCTCCAGGTGCAAACACAACATGTTTTCTACCCTTATCTCTAGCAAGTTTATATTTAGCATTCATACGCTCAATGTTTTCCTTAGTTAACTCATGCATTTTTAAAATCAATTCAGCATGTTGTTTAGCATCAAAATTAACCTTCTCCGAAGATGGAAGAGGCAACAAATCAATAGGTGCACGAGGTAGGAAACCATACACAACTTCAAAAGGGCACATCTTAGTAGTAGAATGCAATGAACGATTATAAGCAAATTCAATATGAGGCAAGCATTCCTCCAACATTTTCTTATTATTCTTCGAAACAGCCCTAAGCATACTAGACAACGTTCTATTGACTACTTCAGTTTGTCCATCAGTTTGGGGGTGACAAGTAGTACTAAAAAGCAGTTTAGTCCCCAACTTAGCCCATAAACATCTCCAAAAGTGGCTAAGAAATTTAGTATCACGATCTGAAACAATAGTATTTGGCACACCATACAAGCGAATAATTTCACGAAAGAACAAATCAGCAACATTAACAGCATCATCGCTTTTATGACATGGTATAAAGTGTGCCATTTTCGAGAATCTATCCACGACAACAAATATGCTATCCCTCCCCTTCTTTGTTCGAGGTAAACCTAAAACAAAGTCCATAGATATATCCTCCCAAGGAACACTAGGTACAGGCAAAGGCATATATGAACCATGAGGATTGAGTCGTGACTTAGCTTTTTGACATGTAGTGCATCGAGCAATAAAA
>NW_021214281.1:0-1216 GCF_002162155.2 Triticum dicoccoides | reverse complement strand
TCTTATGCGGCCGTTCATGTATACGTGTGTATAACCTGAAAGATGGCAGTCGTCGGCTTCAGCCCCCACGCACAAGGTGCGGGGGTGTTCGCAAAAAATAGTGCGTTTTCACACTTAATCTGACGTCTCGGTCCTGTAAAGGAGGTGGTAGCGTAGCAAACGAGGCAACTGGACTATAATGCTTTATCACTTTCACTTAGCCATGGAGTTCCAGGGTGGGGCTACGACATAGCCCCTAGGGGCACCGCGCTCTCCGAATTTGGGGCACGTATGTGCCTGACCGGGAAACGGCCCTTCGTCAAAGCGGAGGAATTCTAAACATTCCCATGGTCGATCGAGTGGTTGACCAGTCTCTCATTGTATCATGGCAGTCAGTTTTCGGCTTTCTCTACTGAGGTGCTCGCCCAGCCGAACTGGGGCACAATCGCAGTAGTTCTCCTGGTGCCGCATTAGCCGATGATACGGAACGTAAGGCAGCAAAACACAGGAGCCGGGCAAACCCAACATTTGACCAAAGACATGATTCGGAGCTGATGCATATAAGGCCTAACTCGAGACGCCGAACACTCCCGAAGGTGTTCGGTCTTTACAATAGCGGGCAAAACAATGCCCTAAGCCCCTTGTCTCCAGGTACGGGCAAGTTCTTCTGGCGCGGCCGATGCCAAAACGCCAGTCTCCACTCTGGTTATAATGAGAAACCAGGGGATTATAGCAACAAGAGACAGTAAGAAAGGTTTACGTAGGGTCTTAGTCTAAAAAGAGTCCTTGCAATGGGTCCCTACTGCACGTCTGCGCCTGTGTCTCCGTTGTGCCGTATCCTGGACGGGTGTGCACGCTGTTCATCTGTAAAAAGAGAGGAACTTAGTTTGAAAAGAAATCGTGCGAGATAGTGCATAAAAAATTGAAATATAGATTAATAAAGCTGAGCCAATGCTGGCTCATTATGGCATATATGTACAAACCCTTGTGAAGGGGTGTGTGGCTAGGTAGCCCCTAGCTTATTTATTCCGGACTCGTCCAGCCGTGTCCTGGGTCTCAGGCGACCTTTGAATGAAATGATGCCACGTGGACCGGGCATTTTAAGCGTAAGAGACGCGTAATGTGGTAGTGCATTGAAGCGGACGAAAGCTTCCCGTCCTAGTGATGCTTGATAGCTACTTTTAAATGGGGCGACATGAAAGGTTAGCTTTTCTCGTTGGAAGTTGTCAGGTGACCC
>NW_021214280.1:0-906 GCF_002162155.2 Triticum dicoccoides | reverse complement strand
ACGGAATGATCAACATCTCTTCCAAGCCTGTTTCGTAGAACCTAAATCGCCGAGCGGTGGTAAATTTTTCAACGAGACTTATCCACTTCTCTATGGAACATGGAATCACACCATCGATGTCCATACTGCATGTTAATTTTTTCCTATTAATACATATTATTACGCAATAGCATCGACAGAAATTGTTCGAGGCGGGAAACGTGACCTTAATCCGGGCGACAGCCGCTGAACAAAGGCTGTGGCGGAGCCGAAAGCAGGCAGCCCAGCATCGGCGATCTGCGCCTACGGGCGTGGGGCCGTCTGTGCCAACGAGTGTCGTTGACTGTGGACGGCGATGGACGGCGCTACACCTGTGGCGAGGTTGTTGCGCGCCCGAGGGCGATCGTGGTAGGGCGACTGGAGGCACGGGGCGGCGTACGGGGGCGAGTGGTGTGGATAGGGTTCCGCCGTGCGTGGCGGTATACGGCGATGGAAAAGGAAAAAAATAATTCGTTCACCGACTGGGCCCAGGCCCGATACCGCCGAACTTATAGTGCCCAACCTATAGCGACGGCGGCCACCGCCGAACATGCTAATGTTTAGTCCCACATTGCTTCTTGTCATGCTGATTCACCTGTTTAAATACCATAGTTTGCTTGCAATGTCAAGTCCTCTAGTATGGCGGTATCACTTAAGAAGGTTAACGTAAATTATGCTACAGCACTCCATAATCATGGAGTGTCACAGCAATAATTCACATTAATCTTCGTAAGTGAGTCCGTCCGCAATATGGGACTTTATATATTTTTATTTTTTATTTTTTTATTTTTCCATGAAACGCCGCCATGTTTTTTTGACACGCAACATGATGGCACGGAAGCACGCGTGTAAAATTGGGGTGCGTTTCGACACTCAATGCATTTACTA
>NW_021214279.1:0-1396 GCF_002162155.2 Triticum dicoccoides | reverse complement strand
TCGAACTTCTTATCTTTCTTGAGGAGTTCGGTTAGAGGTTTAGCAACCTTGGAGAAGTTCTCGACAAAGCGACGACAATAGCTCGCTAAGCCCAGAAAGCTCCGAACTTGCTTGACCGATTCAGGTGGAGTCCAATTAAGGACGGCTTGAACTCGCTCAGGGTTAACAGAAATACCTTTACCAGATATTACATGACCCAGATAGGTCACTTCTGGCAACCAGAATTCACATTTAGAAAATTTGGCATAAAGGCGATGCTCTCGAAGTTTCTGCAACACTAGCCTTAGATGTTCGGCATGTTCTTCCTCGTTCTTGGAGTAGATGAGTATATCATCGAGGTAAACCACGACGAATTTATCCAAATACTCCATGAAGATTGAGTTCATTAACCGAGAGAAAGTGGCTGGAGCGTTGGTTAAACCGAAGGACATGACGGTGTACTCGTATTGGCCATAACGAGTAACAAAGGCCGTTTTAGGAATGTCCCCGTTTCTGATTTTGATTTGATGGTAGCCCAACCTCAAATCCATCTTGGAGAAGACTAAGGATCCAGCGAGCTGATCGTACAGGTCGTTGATCCTGGGAAGCGGATATTTGTTCTTGATTGTGACCAAATTGACAGGTCGGTAATCTACAACCATCCGGTCCGTACCATCCTTCTTCTTGACGAATAGGACGGGGCAAGCCCACGGAGAAGAGCTAGGTCGGATGAAACCCTTTTTCAAGGACTCATCGAGTTGTTTCTTAAGCTCGGCTAGTTCTAGGGGTGCCATCTTATAAGGTCTTCTAGCAATCGGAACGGTTCCTGGAATGAGGTCTATTACAAACTCAACATCCCTGTCAGGTGGAACACCTGGCAATTCCTCTGGAAAGACATCCGGGAAGTCACGGACTACCGGAACGTCCTCAAGGTCTGGCAAAGGGCTGGCGTTAAGAGAATATAACTATCGCTTGGCTATTCGGGTCAAGACATTGACTATCTTTCCCGAAGGATGGGTGAGTTGAACAGTCCTAGAGAAGCAATCGATTTGGGCATGATGAGCCGACATCCAGTCCATACCCAGAATGATATTAATATCTGAAGATTTAAGGGCTATCAAAGACGCGAGGAAAACAAGTCTGTCGACTTGGATTTCATTTCCATAACTTACCCTAGAGGTCTGCCATCTAGAACCAGGGGTAGAAATTTCCATAGTGGATGGCATGTCACAGAATGCAACGTTATGCAAACGAGCATAACTTTCGGATATAAAAGAATGAGAGGCTCCTGTATCGAAAAGAACAGATGCCGGGTGGCAATTAACAAGAAGCGTACCAAGAACGACGTTGGGATCCTCTTGAGCTTCTTCGGCAGAGATACAGTTGACATGGCCACGTGAAGCGGTGACCGGCTTGG
>NW_021214278.1:0-1392 GCF_002162155.2 Triticum dicoccoides | reverse complement strand
TGTTCGGCCGCATTGTGGAGTTCGACCAGCTGCTTCAGCCGGTCACTCAGAGGCATCGGGTGTTCGGTCCCAGTATATTGGGACCAGAACAGCTTCTTCGTAGAGCTCCCCTCTTCAGCGCGATAGAACTCTGCGGCATCCGAAATGCTGCGTGGCAGATCTGCGAATGGCCCTGGAGAGCTCCAGATTCGTGTAAGTAAAAGAAATGACTCCTCCACATGCTTGGTTTGCATAAAGAATGCCTTACCCTCCGCTATCTTCTTGGCCTCCTGGATTTCCTCGAGGGCCTTTTGGGCTTCGGCCTTGGCGTCGGACACGCTCTGGAGGGCCTTCGCAAGCTCAGACGCTTGCGTCTTGTAGTAATGCTCAAGGGAGTCGAACTTCTTGCCGAGTTCCTGGAGCTCCTGCTGTACCTCTCCCACCCGAGCATCTTATTTCTCTCGCTCGGTGCACTCCGTATCCGCCTTAGCTTCGGCCTCGGACAGCGCTTCCTTCAGGGCCGCCATTTCGGTCGCCGTCCCTATCAAAAGCCATGATGCTTTTTATTAGCATCACCAACTTTTTATCCTCTATACGACATATGGACAGGGTTTCACTTACCTTGGTTCTCCTCGAGCTTCTTGTTCACGAGGCTGAGCTCTTCTTCGGCCTGCCCCAGTTCACGCTTGAGTCCGGCAACTTCAGCCGTGCGCGCAGCGGTGGTCAGCAGCAGTGCCTGTTTGATTCATATAGACAAATATTATTAGCTTCCTGCGGTTTTTTAGTTGACCCTCCATTTGGCTTTTCTTTCCGAACACCAATCAGAGTATCAGGGGCTACTGTCTATCTGGTGATATTTCCTCACACTTTTTTACCTCAAAGCCTGTTAGCAGGCTGGTGCAGGCTTCGGTCAATCCGCTCTTGGCGGACCGAACCTTCTCAATCACCATACCCATAAGCGTACGGTGTTCATCCTCGATGGAAGCGCCTCGAAGTACTTCCAACAAATTATCCGATGCCTCCGGTTGGGCGGAGGTCATCGGCACGGCCGGCTCACCCTCCTTCGCGAGGGACTACTTACTGGACTCCGGAACCCTTGTAGGCTCCGGCGCAGTAACCGGCTAGAAGCCAGACTTGTTGTGGCTCCTGTCAGCACAATCCATGGGGTTCTCACCCCTCATGTGTCCGACGCCCGAGATTTTGCGTTGAGGCGTCTCCGGAACCATCGCCTTCTGCTCTGGCATCCTCCGGGACAACACCTCGGAGTCATCCACGGGACGTGGGGAGGTTGCCGTCGGGAGTGAGTTCATCTCCGACTTGTTCAGAGACTCCTCCGAAGAGGACTCCTCGAGATCGGACCGGCCGGACTGCATATACGTGTTTGGCGTCATTACAAACAATGAGGTCAAAGTC
>NW_021214277.1:0-1487 GCF_002162155.2 Triticum dicoccoides | reverse complement strand
ATTTTATAAAAATGTGTTTACTACACCATAATTACCCTTGTAATATTCAGCACCGCCCGAACATTTTTGTTTCAACTTTTGAAAACTTTTGTTGTTTGACCTACTTTGAATTTAAATATTGAAACGGTTTCGAATCATCGCGAGGTTAGCAACAGTAACCGAGGTGACGTGGCAGGATTAGCATGGGATTACTGTAGCATGATTTTCCGGGCGTCACAATTCTCCTCCACTACAAGAAATCTCGTCCCGAGATTTAAGAGGGGGAGTAAGGGGGAAAGTTCTGGTTATTCTAATGGATCTTCTCGAAGAAGTTAATCCCTTTCGTTGATGTCTTCAATCCTTTATTCCAAAGCGTCATGATGAAGTTGTCGTCCTTTCTTCGGGGAACTCCATCGTACTTACGAATCGGTAAGGGGCAGCTCTACAATGATAGGATGTTATAAGGGAAATTCATCTGGGGGTATCCCAAGAATGAACATATGAGTATCTCTCGAGTTGAACAAATGACACACATCGAGAGCAAAGTAAGACGGTGTAATAAGAAGTTTCAAGCGGATAGGCAATCATTCATTGCCTGAAGCAGAGTGCGAAAGGGGTTCAGAGCAACGGGAATAATTATTGTGTCCGATACCAGAATAGATCAACAGGCAAGTGGCCCGTGAATTACCTACAAAGTCAAGCACGAGGAATAACTTTGACATCAGGTTGTACAGGAGAGTTAGGTTTCGATCCTGTGGAACTGTGGGTTATGGGCCCACCATGTGGGTTAGAAGTAGGAAGGGCGGAGACGTCTTGCGTGATCATGCAAGAAAGGCATGTCAGGGGGGTAGCCTGTCGATTATGTCGGCGACAACGTCGATACCAAGAGCGAGGGACGAAGAGAACTATTTTCCTGCTCGTTGAACGAGGCGGGCCAAGAGGCAAAGTTCTCATCCATCGGCGGTTACCGAAATGTCATCAACAATAGAAACAGGGTCTCACTGTCAGAGTTGTACACCGAGGTGTTTACCTACGCAGTGAATTATTACTGCTTAGATTATATAGATCACAAGAAAGGTTAAACCAAACAACGGAAAGGAAATATGGTTATCAAATTACACAAAACAAAGACAAGGAAAATGTGTTTAAACACATATTTCAGGGGTATATCCTTCCCAATGACAAGCAGAGCATGATATCCATGACAGGATATAAAGTAGAAAACCATTTAGGTAAGGGGGAAGGAATCTCATGATATTACCCATACAACGGTGTTAGGATAAGTGATAAATAAAATTTAGTATCGTGCTTCAAATGTTCCTGTTGAAAATCGGAGTACCATTGACATGCTTCGAGATAGCATTGACATGGTCTTCAGGTGAAGATCAGACTTTGGAAACACGAAGGATCCATCAGGAATAACTTGTAGAATAAGTCTTACAATTTCCTCATGGACGAATGGATAACCTTGCTGAAAAGGAATCTATAATGATAGGTCCTCCAGCCGG
>NW_021214276.1:0-704 GCF_002162155.2 Triticum dicoccoides | reverse complement strand
ATATTAAAGCCTCTCAATATTATTAGGGAGCTATAATAAAATATTCCATTTTGGAATTCACCATAACACACTTGCAAAATCCCAATGCTTCTGTTGTCTTAATTCTTGATCTCCAACTTTGCCATTTATTCTTTCATCATCTTCCGGAGCTCCACCAAATATCTCAACATTTTTTACTACTCCTAAAGTCTAGACTCCATTCAAACTCCTTCGGTGCAAGTTAAATAATTTTAGATTTAACTTCTCCTATTTTGTTGGAACCATTTTTGTTGGGTTGGAAATATTCCGTAAAGCCTTACAAATATGTCCCACCATTTTATTCTTGTTCTTGGCCTTTCTTTTAATTCGTTTGAATTGCTCTCTTTTTTTTTCTGCTAAAGAGAGAGAGAGAGAAGGAGCCCAGCAGCCTGGGCCTCCCATCCTCCCGCGCCGGCCCAAGGCCAAGGCCCAGCCGCCCCCCACTGTAACCCTAGCCCCGAGTTCCCCGATCCAATCTCCCCCCCTCGTTTCCCCTCAGCGCCGTCACCTCCCTCGCTACCGCGGCCGCTCCCCTCGATCCCCATCTCCCTGCGGCCTCCTCCTCGCCCTTCCTTCTCCCGCGCCGCCACTGGAGGCCAACTCCGGTGCCCCTGCCTCGTCTCCCATCCTCTCCGCCGCGACGCCTTCCCTCCTCCGTCGCCTGTGGCCGTGCCAGGACCTCCGTC
>NW_021214275.1:0-1394 GCF_002162155.2 Triticum dicoccoides | reverse complement strand
TTTAGTGGGAGGGAGGGTTTAGGGTTATCAGGGTTTAGGGTTTAAGGGTTTTAGGGTTGACGGAACTATGTTTGTCTTACGGTGGACGTAGCACACACACCGGACATTGATGGAGCGTTGGTCTACAATGGATTCCCTCTGGTACCATCGATCCGGTCCGTTGACTGGCTCGGCCGACAAACTTCATGCCACATAGGGCATGCATCCATCCACTGGACCGGATCGATGTTTGGTTGGTTTCATACAGGTGAGGAACCCAGCTAGTGCTTTCGGGGTGTTGACATGCTAGGCCGGAAATGCGCGTGTCAGAGATCGTACTTGCGTGTATAATCCCGAAAATCTTTCATGGCATCCCATGAGACCACATAGAAAATGCATGCATAATGGTTTCCATGTGGGGCAAAAATTTGAATGTTTTTACGGTTTAGTGGGAGGGGGGGTTTAGGGTTATCAGGGTTTAGGGTTTAAGGGTTTTAGGGTTGACGGAACTATGTTTGTCTTACGGTGGACGTAGCACACACACCTGACATTGATGGAGCGTTGGTCTACAATGGATTCCCTCCGGTACCATTGATCTGGTCCGTTGACTGGCTCGGCCGACAAACTTCGTGCCACATAGAGCATGCATCCATCCACTGGACCGGATCGATGTTTGGTTGGTTTCATACAGGTGAGGAACCCAGCTAGTGCTTTCGCGGTGTTGACATGCTAGGCCGGAAATGCGCGTGTCAGAGATCGTACTTGCGTGTATAATCCCGAAAATCTTTCATGGCATCCCATGAGACCACATAGAGAATGCATGCATAATGGTTTCCATGTGGGGCAAAAATTTGAATGTTTTTACGGTTTAGTGGGAGGGTTGGTTTAGGGTTATCAGGGTTTAGGGTTTAAGGGTTTTTGGGTTGACGGAACTATGTTTGTCTTACCGTGGACGTAGCACACACACCGGACATTGATGGAGCGTTGGTCTACAATGGATTCCCTCCGGTACCATCGATCCGGTCCGTTGACTGGCTCGGCCGAGAAACTTCGTGCCACATAGAGCATGCATCGATCCACTGGACCGGATCGATGTTTGGTTGGTTTCATACAGGTGAGGAACCCAGCTAGTGCTTTCGGGGTGTTGACATGCTAGGCCGGAAATGCGCGTGTCAGAGATCGTACTTGCGTGTATAATCCCGAAAATCTTTCATGGCATCCCATGAGACCACATAGAGAATGCATGCATAATGGTTTCCATGTGGGGCAAAAATTTGAATGTTTTTACGGTTTAGTGGGAGGGGGGGTTTAGGGTTATCAGGGTTTAGGGTTTAAGGGTTTTAGGGTTGACGGAACTATGTTTGTCTTACGGTGGACGTAGCACACACACCGGACATTGATGGAGCGTTGGTCTA
>NW_021214274.1:0-1928 GCF_002162155.2 Triticum dicoccoides | reverse complement strand
TTTTTTTAAATTCAAGATCTTTTTTAGTTCATCTTTTTTCAAAATCATGAATTTTATTCAAATTCACAAACTTTTTTTAAAATCACAAGCTTTTTTCAAATTCACAAACTTTTTTCGAGTCCACTATTTTTTCCAAATCATGAAGTTTTTTTAAAAAATCGCAAACATTCTTAAAATTCATGATTTTTTACAAATTATAAAAAAATCTTAAATTTAATGGTTTGTAAAAATGGAAATTCATTTTCAATAGAAAATGATCGAAATAAAAAATAAGTTGACCCGTACCCGTGTAGAAATCGCGAACGGTCAAAGCTACCTATAGGTGGAGAATTGGAATTGCTAGCGATCAAAGATTTAGGTCGTGGCATATCTAGAGATTGTGTATGCGCGACAGCTATTTCTCGCTTTAAGCGAGCCGGAAGGGACCATCTCGCGTCGAGACGCTACAGTATTCGTGAACTTTTTTGAACACATGATTTTTTTTTTCAAAATCATAAACTTTTTCAAATTTCACAATTTTTTTAGAAATTCATGAACTTTTTGAGCTCATGTTTCTTTAAAAATCATGAATTTTAATCAAATTCACAAACTTTTTTTCAGACTCACAAGATTTTTTCAAATACATGAACCTTTTTCAAATTCACAAACTTTTTTTGAGTTCACTATTTTTCCAATCATGAATTTAAAAAAAAATCACAAAAATTCTTAAAATTCATGATTTTTAAAAAAGTATAAAAACTTTCTTCAAATTAATGATTTGTAAAATTCATTTTCAGTAGAAAATGACCGAAATAAAAAATAAGTCAACCCATACCCGTGTAGAAATGGCGAACAGTCAGAGCTACCTATCAAAGATTTAGGCCGTGGCCCATCTACATATTGTGTAAGTGCGAGAGCTATTTCTCGCTTTAAGCGAGCCGGACGAACCCTCTCGCGTTGAGACGCTACAGTATTGGGCCAGCCCACCAGCGCTTATTTTTGGGAAAAATAAAGACTAGAAAGTCTGTCCGCGCAACGGATCAAACTTGGTTCTCCTCGTTGCGAGGCAATGCTGCTAGCCCACTGCACAAGCATTGAGTTCTTGTCCAATATGATTCTAGAGCAGCTTGCCACCAGTGAAACGTGCTTTCTTTTTGTTATAGGCAACGAGTATCGCTGGTCCGCTGACTGCTGAGCATATGATTCTAGAGCAGCTTGCCACCAGTGATCGACCCACTGGGAACTGATTGCCAGCCGGCGGCACCTGAACCATACCGGACACCGTCGGTACCTCAGTGTTCGGCTACATGGGTTGGGGTGAGCCCCCATTCCCTCTCCCTCTCTCTCTCTCTGTGCCCTTAGATAGTTCGGCCATCAAGCCGTGGGCGATTGTGGTTGTCATGTTGTGTAGTGGTGGTGCTCTTCCGGCCACCACAATGATCTTGTGATTGTGGTCCTATTTCTTGCAAGTGAAACACTGTCGCAATTCATTCTTGTATCCATTGCACCTTCTTATATTGCTGGTATGTGTTCCCCTTCAGACACTTAGCCATCAAGTGCTTGCTTCTCTGTAACCATGGGTGGACATCACCAGGAATTGTTTCTCTAATCATTTGTTACCCACAATCAGTTTTCTGTAGCATGCATTCCCTTTTGCGTCTGCCTGTGTGAGAACTTTATTTGTTAAGTTTCTTTTTGCGTGTGGGATGAAGGTGTGTGTTACGGTTCACAAGTCCAGGCATATACAAAAAAGCGCAAGGGCAGACATTGATCAAAGTCATGCATATGTAGTTACCTTTATGCTTGGTTAATGAAGGAATTAATATGAATATTGAATATTTGGTGTGACCGGAAGAAAGCATTTATATGAATTTCGAATCTTTAGTGTTACTCGAAGCATGAAGATATCTTCCGATATTTCGATAAATCGCCGATTTATCGCTTATCGA
>NW_021214273.1:0-2216 GCF_002162155.2 Triticum dicoccoides | reverse complement strand
TTTCACACTGGTGCAGGATTCTCCTGATGGGAGTTATCTGATGGCTGTAGAGGATCGTTCTTGATCTAATTTCACACTGGTGCAGGGTGGCTCAGAGGTTGTCTGACAGACTACAATTCTTTTTGTTTTTTGCAACTCCTTTCATCTTGTGGCAAATAAGATGCACACAATTTATTTTTAGCTGCACTAGTACTAGTCACGGCAAAAATATCCAAAGGTAACAGAAGCCAACTGACCACATGCATGATCCATACATTCATCTACACCTGTTCCAGGAGCTCGATCGCTGATAGATATTTGCTTCACGGCTCAAGCTTTTATACAACACCTACCGGTCCATGGATCACATGCTTGGCTTGGTTGGTCGACTTGTCGTCGAGACCGATTAGGAGCCTTCATCCGGCACGACGTGTCACACTGCATCCACGTGTGCAAAGTAATCAAGATTCAGCTTACGATTTTCTTACTACAAGCCCAGTGCATGATCGTCTGAACTTTGCCACTGCTGAGAGTAAGAGTAGCAATGAGGTGTTTCACTACTGAGCTGGGAGAGAAAATAGACGAAGGTAGCGTGGAACTAGTGGCTGAACAAGTATGTTCAGGAAGGAAAATAGGTGCGGAGACTGATTTCTGCAGAACTAATCTTCGTACATAGGACCTGAATACCTATTTCTTCACACACAAATGATGACATACATCACTAGTGTTACATCAAGTTGGTAAGCCAAATGCTCTATGGAAGACTAGGTTGAGCTCACCTTTCAACACTTCCCTACAGCTGCAGATTAACCCTTTGAAGCATTATTGATTGCTTGCTTAAGAGTTTGAATCCTTATCCACAAAATCATGTCCCAGATTAATGCGCCAGAGCAGTGTTAGGAGTACTTAGCAAACTGTCAGCTGAAACAGAGGTGGTCCCTTGCTTCTACTGTCTTAAGACCACACATGACACATGAGTTCTTTCCTATGCCACATGGCGCTTGTATTCAGTCTGTCTGTTAACTAAAACGAGTAGTAGCCAGATAAATAAATTTGACGGGAACACTGAATCTTTGATTTTGAGAAGGAACTCTGCACCATTGACTTGGAGAAAACACTAGGTGGCTTGCCTACTGAAGTAGTAGAATATTGAGGAAGGAAAATGTGTGTTAAGAGTCCCAGTAGAGTAGTGTTACATGAATGGCACATGGTCCTTATTTTTGGCGCCACGAGACTTGCATCCCTTGCTCTTCTGCTGTATGACTGTTTCGAGCTTATAATGAAAGAGGCAGTCCCACTGATTGCGATTAGTAGAGGTCTCTCGAGTGACAGCTCATCAAATGGCACCAGTGGTCTAGTGGTAGAATAGTACCCTGCCACGGTACAGACCCGGGTTCGATTCCCGGCTGGTGCATTCTGTTTTCTTTTTTTTCCTTAAAAGGAAGATCTTGTCAACGGGGAAAATAGTTTGGACCATGCAACGAGGAACCACGGTCCTCTCACGGCTCAGTCTTAGATTTTGTGGAAGATAGACAGCAGGTCTGACTCTCTCCTCCGCGGTGTTGAACAAAGCCTGCAGTCCGTCGAGCACGGGGATGATCACGATTCATACAGTTTCTGCCTTGTTGATCTCTTATTGGTCATTCAATCGGCTCATAACGTTGCTTTAGCTATGGTGCTTTGGCGGAGTTGGTGTGTCAGGTTGCTTGTCTTTCTGTGTTCAATGGTCTTTCGGCAGCGACAGTGGTCAGCCACGAGCATCGACCATGATGTGTGCATGGGCCATCAAAGACTTTATTATTTCTATTTTAGGGTTTCCGGGTCCTTTCGATGAGTTTTGAGTGTATGTGCTACGTTTCAGTGAATATGTGCTTTTCTTTTTACAAAAAATCCATCCATCCACAGGAACACGCAATCCTGTTGTTTGTCTAAGATCGTTTTGGTATGATTTTCGTAAAATATAATTATAACCACACGATCAATGAACACGCAATCCCCCGTTAATTGTTGGACTGCCGGGTGGGATTAATGCAGAGAGCCAATTAACACGCATGGCATATCACTACAGATTATAAGCTCCTAGGAAACGGAGGTCTGGGAGAGCTCGTGTAAGTTGACCCTGTTTGTTAGGGTCAGATCGTGTCGTGAGGTCCTCAGCGAATGCAACAACCGACGTTTCTTGTGTCGGTCAAAATCAGATGTGTGGGATTGTCCACCGTTCCCACCTCTCTCTCTCT
>NW_021214272.1:0-2135 GCF_002162155.2 Triticum dicoccoides | reverse complement strand
AATAGAGGCACTGAGAGTCAAACCTGGGTCTGTGAACATGTGTTTTAGAACCGCACCACTGTGGTACAAGAGCCATTGTTATTGATTTGCTAAAGCAGCATTATATTCAATTGTTTCAATTTAATTTTTTCCAATTTTTTTAAAAAAACATTGATTTGTCCCAAACAAATTTCAAAATTTACGAAATTTCAGAAATTTCGTATGTTGCAAGGGTCGGAAAATTTTTCTTGCCATCGAAATTCGAAAGCTTGCACCGCATGTGCCCGCTGAGGCCTAGGATCCAGACTGGTCGAAGATGAAGGAGTCTAAGGCCCACCGCCTGCGCCTGCTCATTCAAGAGTTTCTCTATTTGGCTATTATCTAATCGGAGCATGACGCCGGCCACAAGGCAGAGGACGATCACCGCAATGCCCAGGAGGCATCCGGGAGGCTGCAACACAAGTGGGATGCTGCATCCCAGGACAGATGCCACATTGGAGCCCACAACTAGAGTGGCGGCGATGGAACTAGCGGTGTCCTTGAAGGACATGCATCCCAGATTGCTGTTGTCCAGTAGAGTTTTGGTTTAGATTAAGTTAATTCCATACAGTTTGCCTGTAATATATCGGAACAGCAATAATTTTTTAATTTGAATTGTATGAAATAGGGCATAAAGGGGTGATAGCATTAGGTGGTTGGGCATTTAGCGACAAGACGTATCCGCACACAAATGGGGGTCGTCCATGTGGGTATTGCCCTCTAAGATGCACATAGATTCAATATGTTGGTGCACGAAAGTGAATTACATACGTGTTGTTGGGAGACAATGTGACCGGGATCGCGGTCCAACTGCCGAGTAAGATTACAATGGGGTGCATGTGTACTTCTAGTGTAGTTTGACCAAAAATTTGGAAATTCCATTAATTTCGGTGTGTACTGAAATATTTGCTTTTCAGTCAAAATATTTCACGAATTATGGTACTCCCTCCATTTTTGTATACAAGGCCACAAACTCAGATTACAGGTACCAATGTAAAATTTAATGTCTGCTTTACTAGTCAACTTTTCTTCTTGTTTACTGGGATCATTAATACTCCACATGCATGCAAAGAAACTGAGTGGAGGAAGTAGCTGACAGTCATTAGGATTGCATGCATGCAAGTATTAAACATGTTGTTAGTATGAGAAAATATCATTAACTTTCCCTCGATTACTGTTTGTGGCCTTGTATAGATGCAAAATGTATATTCCGTAGTGGCCTTGTATATAAAAATGGAGGGAGTAGTACCCACAAATTCAGATTTTTTATACCACTTTTGACTTTTTAAGAAATTGGTTATATCTCAATCAAATTCAAGTGGATATTTCAGTCTATTTGCCGGGAAGAAAACTGAAATCAATAAAATCCAGTGATTTAATATATTTCTGAAACTGAAATTCAAAACCATTGTTGTCCGTGTACTCACGGCGACTCGCTGTAGCATTTCTTAAATTTTGTTCCGCTGGATCAATCCATGCATCCATGGTGCACATACTCGAAGAATCTTAATGGCTGGGCTTTGATTGTACAACTGCGCGACAGCAGATTATAGCTGGGTACAGGTCAATATTAATGGAAGGCATTGATTGCACGATTTCGCAGCTGATCGTTCTTCCCCTCACCTCTCTTTCTCACTTCCATCCTCACCTTCCACAGATCTGATCCACTCCCCCCACCTTCCCCTCGTCCTTGGCCTGGTGATGAGCAACTCCATGGCTCTCATGGCCGTCGCATCGCTGCTGCTACTGCTGATATCGCTTGCGGCGGCGGACATCCACATACCGCACAGGGAGAGGAGCGAGGAGGAGACGCGGCGGATCTTCGTGGAGTGGAAGGCCAAGTACGGGAGGAGCTACGACTCCACCGGCGAGGAGGAGCGCCGGTACGCGACGTTCAAGGACAACCTGCTGCGGAACATCGATCAACCTGCTGCGGAACATCGATCAGCTGCGGAACATTTCATGTTGTAAATTGCATGCATAGTCCTGCGACTAGTATATTTCTGTTGGATGTAAATCCTCGATTGACTCAGATTTATTTGTAGATTTTTATTGGTCATCTGGAATAGGTTGTCATGTGGGAACAGTTTGTCATAGACACATCACACATTTTTTTT
>NW_021214271.1:0-1555 GCF_002162155.2 Triticum dicoccoides | reverse complement strand
GATTCTGCTGCAGCATCAGATTGTTTCGTCCACAACTCAACGCTCCGGACGAATTTGAAGGTGATTCCAATTGGGTTGGAAAGTGCACGAAATCTAGTTTCCAACAAAAAAAGAATCACCCAATTTGGAGTCCGTATGAAAAACTTGTGTGCGTTTTGAGTCAGGTGTGTCTGTGCAGTCCGAATCTGAATCCAGAACGTGAGAGACTTGGACTCTATCTTCTCTTGGGCCAAAAGTGACGTGAGAGAACTTTTTGGACAGCAAATAAACATCTCTTTCTTCCTTATCTTCATATGTGGATTGTACAAATGTCCCATACACCTGCAATTAGACAAAACACAAAAGTGTGTGAAGTATTTTTGTTCTGGATAACATAAATAGATTATTGAATAGTTTCCACTAGAAATCACCTGACAAATATGCATATATGCAATATTTTTGATCATATCCAAGGTAGTCATGTCCTCATCACTTGGTATGGAACAAATTGTGCCTCTGATTTCGCTCAGCTTGTGTGATCTGCACACTCAAAACACGTTGAGCAACTAAACATTCATACCTGTCAGCGTCTTCAGGAGCCATGTATTGCGTCTCATGATCAGAATCATCTCCACCATGTTCTTCACGTGTAATAAGAGCCAAAGTCTCCTCATCATAGTCACTAGCGGACTCATATCCACCATCCGCGGTAGCAATCATCACATGCGGAGATTTGCATTCTCTCGCATAATGACCTCCTCCCTTGCAACGACGACAAATAATATCACTTGTGTGCCCTGTTGATGCTATGGAAGAAGAAGAACGCTGTGTAGGCCCCGCAGGTGCGCTCTTGGCAGATAATGGTGGTTGTGCCTGTTTTCTTGTATCACGGCTGGAGGTGGCACCTGATGGAGGTGCTGGTGCAGTTGAAGTAGAAGATGCACGTGGTGTCCATGATGAAGGTCGGCCTGCAGAAAAGTTAGTTCGCCCCAATGCTTGTCGATCCTGCACTTCACGTTCAGCTTTACAAGCAAGATGGAATAAACGAGTGATATTAGTATACTCCTTATAGTCTAGAATGGTCTGAATCTTTCTATTTAATCCACCCAGAAAACGTGCAAGCATAGCTTCATTCTCCTCAACAATACCACATCTAATCATGCCAATTTGTAGTTCCTGATAATATTCTTCTACAGAATTTTTTCCTTGTCTTAAACGCTGCAATTTTTGAAGCAATTCACGTTGATAATATGGTGGAACCCAACGCGTACGCATAGCAGTTTTCAAAGCAGCCCAAGTAGTTGGAATAGGATATAATCTACAATGTTCAGACCACCATACACATGCAAAACTAGTGAAAGCACAAACAGCAGCAGCAACTCGTCTCTCCTCAGGATATTGTAAACATGTAAATCGTTGTTCAGTTTCTAACTCCCAAGTAAGATATATATCAGGAACATATCTACCCTCAAATGGTGGAATATTCAATTTCAGTTTAGGAATATGGACATCATCTCGTACCTGAGGTGGTGGTGCAGGCCTACCATTACGAATATATACCTGAGGTCGACCTGCT
>NW_021214270.1:0-1156 GCF_002162155.2 Triticum dicoccoides | reverse complement strand
TCGATGCTGGGTCATGGATGCCTGTCCCTGTAAGTTAGTGCCACTTTGGGTTTACGACTAGCCATGTCAGCCCGGGCTCTTTATCATATGGATGCTAGCGACACCATCATATACGTGTGCCAAAATGCGCAAACGGTCCCGGGCAAAGGTAAGGCGACACCCGTGGGGATACCGTGCGTGAGGCCGCAAAGCGATATGAGGTGTTACATGCTAGATCGATGTGGCATCGAGTCGGGGTCCTGACAGCTTTGGTATCAGAGCCTGACTGCCTGTAGGATTACCAAGCCATACTGGTCGAAGTTGAGTCTAGAAATTCTTTAGTTATATAAGGGAATTGATTGTGGGATGGAACGTAAGGCTCTTTTTACTCCTTTACCTCATGGCCTTCTGATCGGAGTCATCCTATCTTTCCGACGGGGTTAAGGAACTAGGCTTCTCCTCCGTCTATCAGGATCACGTGTTACTACTCCGTAGTTCCATAGGATTGGTTGATCAGAGTCATACCCCAGTTTCGAGTACTTCCGGTGTAGTCTGGTTAGTACTATCTCAGAACCTTGAGTGATGATGATAAGTATGTTACTACCCCATGTTTTATTAGGATGTCTCATTCTGAGCTTTTTACTGCCGTTATGCTGCCGGATTTTCCCTAGGAGTTCGAGTGATACTAATTCCTTGTCCTACATTTTACAGTCCATAGTTGTTGCTGATTCCGTCCTTGATTCGTTTCTCAGGATGTCATCAGTCAAGCGAAGTTCCGTTGCTCGTAACCGGAATCACGGAGATGGTAGGGATGAGGATCCTCCCGACCAGCCTTCGTTGACAGAGTTCATGCTAGAGATGGAAAGGAACAAGCGTGAGTCCAACCACTTGTTGGCACGTATCGAGGAGAACACCGCACATCAGTCCAACAAGTCTGTGACCATTCATGACTTCATTCGCTTGCACCCACCTACCTTTCATCATTCCATCGAGCCACTCGATGCAGATGACTGGCTCCGTAGCATCACCCATAAGCTGCGTTCCGCGAACGTAGCTGAAGATGACAAGGTCACTTATGCCACATACCACCTGGAAGGTCCTGCTAGTCTTTGGTGGCAGAACTACGAGGCTATGCTTCCAGCTGGCCAGATTCCTACCTGGAAGGATTTCACTGAGG
>NW_021214269.1:0-1159 GCF_002162155.2 Triticum dicoccoides | reverse complement strand
TTTACGTGTCGGTCATCAACACTCACAGTTTTGGCCGATTCTGGCCCGTTTCATGGACTATTACTCACCATTTTGGGGCCCCGAAGTGATTTCCACGGTTGTTTGACCCCATGGTGCGCTTACGTGTCGATCATCAACAAGCGCACTTTGGGCCGATTTTGGCCCATTTCTTGCATTATTACTTAGTTTTGGCGTCCCGGAGTGATTTCCACGATTGACGAACTCCAGGGTGCATTTACGTGTCGGTCATAAACACTCACAATTTTGGCCAATTCTCGTCCGTTTCGTGCACTATTACTCACCGTTTGGGCGTCCCAGAGCGATTTCCACGATTGACAATCCCCGTAGTGCGTTTGCGTGTCTGTCGTCAACACTCACAGTTTTGGCCAATTCTGACGCGATTCGTGGGCTATTACTCGCCATTTAGGGGTCCCGAAGCGATTTCCATAGTTGTTGAACCCCAAGGTGCGTTTAGGTGTCGGTAATCAACACTCACTGTTTTGGGGCCCCGGTGTGATTTCCACGATTAACGAACCGCGGGGTGCGTTTACATGTCGGTCATCAATACTAGTAGTTTTGGCCAATTCTGGCCCGTTTCGTGGACAATTACTCATTGTTTTGGGGCCCCGAAATAATTTCCACGATTAACGAACCCCTGGGTGCGCTTACGTGTTGGTTATGAACACTCACAGTTTTGGCCAATTCTAACGCATTTTGTGGACTTTAAGTCACCGTTTTCTAGTCCTGAAGTGATTTCCATAGTGGTTGATCCCCAAGGCGCACTTACGTGTTAGTCATCAACACTCACAGTTTTGGCTGATTCTGGCCTGTTTCATGGACTATTACTCCCTGTTTTGGGGCCCCGGAGTGATTTCCACGGTTAACAAACCGCAGGGTGCATTTACGTGTCGGTCATCAACACTCGCAGTTTTGGCCGGTTCTGGCCCGTTTCTTGGACTACTACTCTGTTCTTGGGTCCAAGCGTGATTTCCACGATTTACGAACCCCGTGGTGCATTTACGTGTCGGTCAATGACACTCACAATTTTGGCCAATTTCTGGTCGTTTTGTGTACTATTACTCACCGTTTTGGCGTCCCAGAGCGATTTCCACGATTTACAATCCCCGGCATGCGTTTACGTCTCTGTCGCCAACACTCA
>NW_021214268.1:0-1168 GCF_002162155.2 Triticum dicoccoides | reverse complement strand
TGGAAATCGCTTTGGGGCCCCAAAACGGTGAGTAATAGTCCACGAAACGGGTCAGAAATGGCCAAAACTGCGAGTGTTGATGACCGACATGTAAACGCACACCAGGGTTCGTTACACGTGGAAATCACTCCGGGACCCCAAAACAGTGAGTAATAGTCCACGAAATGGGCCAGAATCGAACAAAACTGTGAGTGTTGACGACCGACACGTAAGCGCACCTTGGGTTCAACAAGAATGGAAATCACTTTCGGACCCCAAAACGGTGAGTAATAGTCCACGAAACGGGCCAGAATCGACAAAAATCGCGAGTGTTGTTGACCGACACGTAAACGCACCCAGGGTTCGTTAATCATGGAAATCACTCCGGGAACCTAAAACAGTGAGGAATAGTCCATGACGGGCCAGAATCGACAAAAACCGCGAGTGTTGATGACCGACACGTAAACGCACCCTAGGGTTCGTTAATCATGGAAATCACTCCGGGATCCCAAAACAGTGAGGAATAGTCCATGACGGGCCAGAATCGACCAAAGCTGCGAGTGTTGATGACCAACACGTAAGCGCACCTTGGGGTTCAACAACTATGGAAATCGCTTTGGGAACCCAAAACGGTGAGTAATAGTCCACGAAACGGGTCAGAATCGGCCAAAACTGCGAGCGTTGATGAACGACACGTATACGCACCCCAGGGTTCATTACTCGTGGAAATTACTCCGGGACCCCAAAACAGTGAGTAATAGTCCACGAAAAAGGCCAGAATTGGCCAAAACTGTAAGTGTTGATGACCGACACGTAAACGCACCTTGGGGTTCAACAGGAATGGAAATCACTTGGGACCAGAAAACGGTGAGTAATATTCCACGAAATAGGTCAGAATCGACAAAAACCGTGTGTTTTGATGACCGACACGTAAACGCACCCTAGGGTTCGTTAATCGTGGAAATCACTCCAGGACCCCAAAACAGTGAGTAATACGTCACGAAACGGGCCAGAATCGGCCAAAACTGTGAGTGTTGATGACCAAGACGTAAGCGCACCTTGGGGTTCAACAACTATGGAAATCGCTTTGGGACTCCAAAATGGTGAGTAATAGTCCACGAAACGGGTCAGAATCGGCCAAAACTGCGAGTATTGATGACCGACACGTAAACGCACCCCAGGGTTCGTT
>NW_021214267.1:0-1157 GCF_002162155.2 Triticum dicoccoides | reverse complement strand
TTGTATGGGCAATGTCATGAAAATTCTCTCCCCTACCTATAGAGTTTTCTACATTATATCCTGTCATGGATATCATGCTCTGCTTGTCCTTGGGAAGGATATACCCTTGAAATATGTGTTTAAACACATTTTTCCTTTCCATTGTTCTGTTTAACCTAATGATCACATTTTCCTTTCCATGGGTCTGTTTGACACTTCTTGTGAACTATATGATCTAAGAAGTAAAGATTCGCTGCTTATATAAACACCTCGGTTGTACGACTCTGTCAATAAGACCCTGTTACTATTGTTGATGACATTCTGGTAGCCACCGATGGACGAGAACCTTGCCTATTGGTCCGCCTCGTTCGACGAGCAGGAAAATGGTTCTCTTCGTCCCTCGCCCTTGGTACCGTCGTTGTTGCCGACATAATCGACAGGCTAGCCTCTGACTTGCCTTGCTTGCATGATCACGCAAGACATCTCCACCCTTCCAACTTTTTACCCACATGGTGGGCCCATAACCCACAGTTCCACTAGATCGGAACCTGACTCTCCTATACACCCTGTTGTCGAAGTTATTCCTTGCGCTTGGCTTCGTATTTAATTCACGGGCCACCTTCCTAATGCTCTATTCTGGTATCAGACGCAATACTTACTCTCGCTGCTCTGAAACCCTTCTCACTCTGGTTCAGACTTCGAGCAACTATCTATCCACTTGGAACCTCTTATTGTACCTTCGTACCTTACTCTTGATGTATTCGATTTGTTCAACTCGAGAGATACTCGTATGTTCATACTTGGGAAACCCCCAGAAGATTTTCCCTTGTAACATCCTATCGTTGTAGAGCTGCCCCTTACCTATTCGTAAGTACGATGGAGATCCCGAAGAAAGGATGACAAATTGATCATGGTGACTTGAAGCAGTGAAATGAAGACCTCAACGAAAGGGATCAACCTCTTCGAAAGGGAAGCCAAGACCGAGAAGACTCGTTAGGTTTTCACTACCAACACCTTCGCCCCTTACTCCACCGCTTAAATCTCGGGACGAGATTTCTTGTAGTGGAGGAGAATTGTGACGCCCGGGTAATCAAGCTACAGTAACCCTCTGGTAATGATGTCACGTCACCTCATTTACAGTTGCTAATCTCGAGTTAGTTCGAAACCGATTCAAATTC
>NW_021214266.1:0-1081 GCF_002162155.2 Triticum dicoccoides | reverse complement strand
GGTTTGTTAATTGCGCAAGTCACACCGGGACCCCAAACAGTGAGTAATAGTCCACGAAACGGGCCAGAATCGGCCACAACTGTGAGTGTTCATGACCGACACGTAAACGCATTTTGGGGTTCAACAACTATGGAAATCGCTTCGGGCCCCTAAATGTTGAGTAATAGTCCTCGAATCGCGTCAGAATTGGCCAAAACTGTGAGTGTTGAGGACAGACACGCAAACGCACCCCGGGAATTGTCAATCATGGAAATCGCTCTGGGACGCCAAAATGGTGAATAATCGTGCACGAAATGGACCAGAGTCGACCAAAATTGTGTGTTGATGACTGACATGTAAACGCAGCACGGAGTTCGTCAATCGTGGAAATCACTGGGGGACGCCCAAAACTAATTAATAGTGCAAGAAACGGGCCAAAATCGGCCCAAACTGCGATCGTTGATGATCGACACGTAAGCGCACCATGGGGTTCAACAACCATGGAAATCGCTTTGGGGCCCCAAAACGGTGAGTAATAGTCGACGAAACGGGCCAGAAGCGGCCCAAAATGTGAGTGTTGCGAACCGACACATAAACACACCCCGGTGTTCATCAATCATGGAAATCACGCCGGGACGCCAAAACAGAGTAATAGTCCAAGAAACGGGCCAGAATTGGCAAAAACTATGAATGTTGATGACAGACACGTAAGTGCACCTTGGAGTTCAACAACCATGGAAATCGCTCTGGGACCCCAAAGCGGCGAGTAATAGTGCACGGAACGGACCAGAATCGGCCAAAATTGTGAGTGTTGATGACCGAAACGTAAACGCACAACGGGGTTCGTAAATTGTGGAAATCACTCCAGGACCCCCGAAACTAAGTAATAGTCCAAGAAATGGGCCAAAAATCGGCCCAAACTGCGATTGTTGATGACATACATGTAAGCGCACCTTGGGGTTCAACAACTATGGAAATCTCTTCGGGACCCCAAAACGGTGAGTAATAGTCCACGAAACGAGTCAGAATCGACAAAAACCATGAGTGTTGATGACCGATACGTAAACGCACCCCGGGGTTTGTTAATCAAGGAAAGCACTCC
>NW_021214265.1:0-758 GCF_002162155.2 Triticum dicoccoides | reverse complement strand
GTGTGGTGCAGATGTCGCTCTGTGTCTGGCCCGAGTCCACTGCAAAGATGCGCGAGAAGAGAAGCTGGCGGCCCTTCGGGTGGCCAATACCAAGAAGCACGACTTCAGGTCCTTTATGGAAACTTTCCTTGCAGCTGCCACTCGGATCGCCGACGGGATTGACCTTGATGAATTCGTTGCACCTTCCAGCCCTCCACAGGAGGGGTAAAAAACTTCTTCTGGCTCGATACTTTTAAATTTGCCTCGGTATGCCGAGTGGAATTGTAACCGACAAACCTTAACGGGCTTGATGCCTGAGCACTTTCGGTTCCTTTAGATGCCGATTCAAACTTGGATTTGGTGCTTGAATACGATTGCCTTCGGCTCAGAATGTCTTTTGCAGGTTCAAAGCAAGGTGCCTGTACTGCAATCGACTTATTCTTTAGTCCACTTAGGCGAGCACTGGGCTGCAGCTAAGCCCTCGAGTGAGAGGGTTGCTCTTCACTCGGTAGGATTTTTATACCTAAGGCGAGCACAGGGCTGCAGCTAAGCCTCCGAGTGAGAGGGTTGGCTTACCACTCGGTAGGATTTTGATAAACTTAGGTGAGCACATGACTGCAGCTAAGCCCCCGAGTGAGAGGATTGCTCTTCACTCGGTAGGATTTTTATAACTTAGGCGAGCACGAGGCTGCAGCTAAGCCTCCGAGTGAGAGGGTTGCTCTTCACTCGGTAGGATTTTTATAACTTAGGCGAGTGCTTGGACTGCAGCTAAGCCCCCG
>NW_021214264.1:0-1033 GCF_002162155.2 Triticum dicoccoides | reverse complement strand
GAACCACGATGTCGAGGATTCTATCAACCCCGTACACTATTCCCTTTGTCTATCGATATGTTACTTGCCCGAGATTCGATCGTCGGTATCCCAATACCTCGTTCAATCTCGTTACCGGCAAGTCACTTTACTCGTACCGTAATGCATGATCCCGTGACCAGACACTTGGTCACTCTGAGCTCATTATGATGATGCATTACCGAGTGGGCCCAGTGATACCTCTCCGTCATACGGAGTGACAAATCCCAGTCTTGATCCATGTCACCCAACAGACACTTTCGGAGATACCCGTAGTCTACCTTTATAGTCACCCAGTTACGTTGTGACGTTTGGCATACCCAAAGCACTCCTACGGTATCCGGGAGTTACACGATCTCATGGTCTAAGGAAAAGATACTTTGACATTGGAAAACTCTAGCAAATGAACTATACGATCTTGTGCTATGTTTAGGATTGGGTCTTATCCATCACATCATTCTCCTAATGATATGATCTCGTTATCAATGACATCCAGTGTCCATAGTCAGGAAACCATGACTATCTGTTGATCAACGAGCTAGTCAACTAGAGGCTCACTAGGGACATATTGGTGTCTGTTATTCACACATGTATTACGATTTCCGGATAACACAATTATAGCATGAATAAAGACAATTATCATGAACAAGGAAATATAATAATAATGCTTTTATTATTGCCTCTAGGGCATATTTCCAACAGTCTCCCACTTGCACTAGAGTCAATAATCTAGTTACATTGTGATGAATCGAACACCCATGGAATTCTGGTGTTGATCATGTTTTGCTCTAGGGAGAGGTTTAGTCAACGGATCTGCTACATTCAGGTCCGTATGTACTTTACAAATCTCTATGTCTCCATCTTGAACATTTTCACGAATGGAGTTGAAGCGACGCTTGATGTGCCTTGTCTTCTTGTGAAACCTGGGCTCCTTGGCAAGTGCAATAGCTCCAGTGTTGTCACAGAAGAGCTTGATCGGCCCCGACGCATTGGGTATGACTCCTAGGTCGGTGAT
>NW_021214263.1:0-1158 GCF_002162155.2 Triticum dicoccoides | reverse complement strand
ATATTTCGTCCAAGGCTTCATGCACCCATTATGGTGGCTTCAAAGTCCTGAAATCATCACTTGTAACTCCGTTCTTGTTTCCCTTGCGCATGCCATCATCTCCATGCTTGTTCTTGCTCCAATGTTCATCCTTCTCCAAGCTAGGCCCTTCATTTGTAAGCAAAACAAATGTATCCAATTTAGGCAGCATCATATTCTCATGAACATTAGAATCATTACCAAGAAACGAAAGTACCTGGTAATTTAGTTGGCGTGCACGAGCTCTAGTAATTGGTCCAGTATGTATAGCAGCAGGGGCTATGGGTGTAACAATTGTATTGATGTCCTCATCATCCTCCCCTTCTTGAAATGAAGTCGTCCTCGATGGAAGTTCATCTTCCTCACCCAAATAAGGCTTCAAATCTGCAATGTTAAAAGTGGGACTAACCCCAAAATCTGCAGGCAGCTCAAGTTTATATGCATTATCATTTATTTTCTCTAACACCTTAAAGGGACCATCAGCACGTGGCATTAACTTTGATTTGAGCAAATCAGGAAATCTATCCTTACGCAAATGTAACCAAACAAGATCTCCAGGTGCAAACACAACATGTTTTCTACCCTTATCTCCAGCAAGTTTATATTTAGCATTCATGCGCTCAATGTTTTCCTTAGTTAACTCATGCATTTTTAAAATCAATTCAGCACGTTGTTTAGCATCAAAATTAACCTTCTCCGAAGGTGGAAGAGGCAACAAATCAATAGGTGCACGAGGTAGGAAACCATACACAACTTCAAAAGGGCACATCTTAGTAGTAGAATGCAATGAACGATTATAAGAAAATTCAATATGAGGCAAGCATTCCTCCCACATTTTCTTATTATTCTTCAAAACAGCCCTAAGCATAGTAGACAATGTTCTATTGACTACTTCAGTTTGTCCATCAGTTTGGGGGTGACAAGTAGTACTAAAAAGCAGTTTAGTCCCCAACTTAGCCCATAAACATCTCCAAAAGTGGCTAAGAAATTTAGTATCACGATCTGAAACAATAGTATTTGGCACACCATGCAAGCGAATAATTTCACGAAAGAACAAATCAGCAACATTAACAGCATCATCGCTTTTATGACATGGTATAAAGTGTGCCATTTTCGAGAATCTATCCACGACAACAAATA
>NW_021214262.1:0-1167 GCF_002162155.2 Triticum dicoccoides | reverse complement strand
TGTAGTGCACCTTTATAGTCACCCAGTTACGTTGTGACGTTTGATACACTCAAAGCACTCCTACGGTATCCAGGAGTTACACGATCTCATGGTCAAAGGAAGAGATACTTGACATAGGCAAAGCTCTAGCAAATGAACTACTCGATCTTTTGTGCTAGTCTTAGGATTGGGTCTTGTCCATCACATCATTCTCCTAATGATGTGATCCCGTTATCAACGACATCCAATGTCCATAGCCAGGAAACCATGACTATCTGTTGATCACAACGAGCTAGTCAACTAGAGGCTCACTAGGGACATATTGTGGTCTATGTATTCACACGTGTATTACGATTTCCGGATAATACAGTTATAGCATGAATAAAAGACAATTATCATGAACAAGGAAATATAATAATAATACTTTTATTATTGCCTCTAGGGCATATTTCCAACAAGAGCAACCAAGAAATTGGCACCCTCCGAAAGTGGACTTCCTATCCACTTTGTCTCCCGCCCAATCAGAATCTGTAAAACCTTCAAGCTTGAAGTTTGCTCCTCTTGGGTACCATAAGCCAAAGTTTGGGGTATGAGCCAAATATCGAAAGATTCGCTTGACCGCCACATAGTGGCTTTCCTTTGGTGCGGCTTGAAACCGTGCACAAATTCCCACACTCAACATGATATCCGGTCTAGATGCACAAAGGTAAAGCAAGGATCCAATCATGGAGCGATGTACCTTTTGATCCACCGCTTTACCATTGGGATCAATGTCAAGTTGGCACTTGGTAGGCATTGGAGTAGAAGCCGGCTTGACATCACTTAGCTTGAATCTTTTTAGCATGTCTTGAGTGTATTTGGCTTGGTTGATGAAGGTACCTTCTCTTCTTTGTTTGATATCAAAACCAAGGAAGAACTTCAACTCTCCCATCGAAGACATCTTGAACTTAGAGGTCATGAGAGCGGCAAATTCCTCATTGAAAGCTTTGTTAGGGGAACCAAAGATAATATCATCAACATATAGTTGGCATACAAACAACTCCCCTTTGACCTTCTTAGTAAAAAGAGTGGGATCGATTTGCCCAACCTCAAATCCACGATCTTGTAACAACTCGGTAAGGTGGTCATACCACGCACGTGGGGCTTGTTTAAGGCCATAGAGTGCCTTATCGAGTTGATACACATGAT
>NW_021214261.1:0-1271 GCF_002162155.2 Triticum dicoccoides | reverse complement strand
GAAATCACTTCGTAGTTCATTTCCCCGAGAATCTTACAATGCCATCTCGTCAATTTGCGTTGCACCTTTTCTTCTCAGGTATCCTAAGTCTGAGGTATCCTGACACCAATCGGATCTGAATCTCGGTCAGATATGATGGTTGGGACAATTTTCCAAGATTCATGAAGTTGATCCTTTGATGACCCGGTAACATGATGTCATGCCTAGCACCCCCCCCCGGCTGGAGGACCTATCATTATAGATTCCTTTTCAGCAAGGTTATCCATTCGTCCATGAGGAAATTGTAAGACTTATGCTACAAGTTATTCCCGATGGATCCTTCGTGTTACCCAAAGTCTGATCTTCACCTGAAGACCATGTCAATGCTATCTCGAAGCATGTCAATGGTACTCCGATTTTCAACAGGAACATTTGAAGCACGATGCTAAATTTTATTTATCACTTATCTAACACCGTTGTATGGGTAATATCATGAGATTCCTTCCCCCTTACCTAAATGGTTTTCTACTTTATATCTTGTCATGGATATCATGCTCTGCTTGTCATTGGGAAGGATATACCCCTGAAATATGTGTTTAAACACATTTTCCTTTCCATTGTTCTATTTAATCTGATGATCATATTTTCCTTCCATTGTTGGTTTAACCTTTCTTGTGATCTATATGATCTGAGAAGTAATATTTTCCTGCTTATGTAAACACCTTGTTGTACAATTCTGTCAGTAAGACCATGTTACTTTTGTTGATGACATTCCGGTAACCACCGATGGACGAGAACTCTGCCTACTGGTCCGCCTCGTTCAACGAGCAGGAAAATGGTTCTCTTCGTCCCTCGCCCTTGGTACCGACATTGTTGCCGACATAACTGACATGCTACTCTCTGACATGCCTTGCTATCGTGATCGTACAAGATGTCAGCCCCCCTTTCTACTTTTAACCCACATGGTGGGCCCATAACCCACAGGTCCCAGGAACGAAACCTGACTCTCCTGTACAACCTGTTGTCAAGGTTATTCCTCGTGCTTGGCTTTGTATGTAATTCACGGGCCACTTGCCTGTTGATCTATTCTGGTATCAGACACAAAACTTATTACCATTGCTCTGGACCCCTTTTACACTTTGTTTCAGGCATCGGATGATTGCCTGCCCGCTTGAAACTTCTCATGGTACCTTCTTACTTGCTCTCGATATTTTCTTGAGTTCCAGTTCGAGAGTTACTTTCCGCCACCTTCCCCTATGTTAGCTACCAGATAGTCAACCTTGCATAGGTTC
>NW_021214260.1:0-1407 GCF_002162155.2 Triticum dicoccoides | reverse complement strand
AAATTGGTGCATGCGTCAACTAGATGTAAAGAACGCATTTTTGCACGGTGTTCTGGAAGAGGAAGTCTTTATGAGGCAACCTCCTGGGTATGAGAGCTCAGTCTCACCACGACACGTCTGCAAGCTTGATAAAGCACTATATGGCCTAAAACAAGCGCCAAGAGCCTGGTATTATCGCTTGTACTCCAAACTTCGGTCACTTGGTTTCTTTGCCTCAAAAGGAGACACCTCGTTGTTTTTCTATCATCGGCATGGAGTCACTATTTTTATGCTCATATATGTTGATGATATTATTGTTACAAATTCCTCGCCTAAAGCGGTTGCAGCTCTTCTTAAGGATCTGAGTTTGGATTTTGCATTAAAAGATTTAGGTGCTTTGCACTTCTTTCTTGGTATTGAGGTGAAAAGTGTTGCAAGCGGAGTTCTTCTGTCACAAGAGAAATATGTGCAAGAGATCCTTCAACGGATGGGAATGACAAGATGTAAACCTTCTCCTACACCTCTGTCCACCTCTGAAAAGTTATCTCTTCGAGATGGAGACCTTCTTACTTCTACAGACTCCACTCGGTACAGGAGTATTGTGGGAGCATTACAATACCTCACATTGACTCGTCCAGATATTGCATATGCTGTTAATAAGGTTTGTCAGTTCTTGCATGCTCCTACTACTGTTCATTGGACTGCTGTAAAGAGAATACTCAGATATCTTCAAGGAACACAGAGTCATGGACTTAAGCTTTGCAAGTCAGACTCCATGCTTGTTAGTGTTGGAAATATGCCCTAGAGGCAATAATAAATTGATTATTATTATATTTCCTTGTTCATGATAATCGTTTATTATCCATGCTAGAATTGTATTGATAGGAAACTCAGATACATGTGTGGATACATAGACAACACCATGTCCCTAGTAAGCCTCTAATTGACTAGCTCGTTAATCAATAGATGGTTACGGTTTCTGACCATGGACATTGGATGTCGTTGATAACGGGATCACATCATTAGGAGAATGATGTGATGGACAAGACCCAATCCTAAGCCTAGCACAAGATCATGTAGTTCGTATGCTAAAGCTTTTCTAATGTCAAGTATCATTTCCTTAGACCATGAGATTGTGCAACTCCCGGATACCGTAGGAGTGCTTTGGGTGTGCCAAACGTCACAACGTAACTGGGTGGCTATAAAGGTACACTACGGGTATCTCTGAAAGTGTCTGTTGGGTTGGCACGAATCGAGATTGGGATTTTGTCACTCCGTGTAAACGGAGAGGTATCTCTGGGCCCACTCGGTAGGACATCATCATAATGTGCACAATGTGACCAAGGGGTTGATCACGGGATGATGTGTTACGGAACGAGTAAAGAGACTTGCCGGTAACGAGATTGAACAAGGTATCGGTATACCGAC
>NW_021214259.1:0-571 GCF_002162155.2 Triticum dicoccoides | reverse complement strand
GCCACCTACGGCGGCCGATCCCGCCGCGACCTCCCCTCCCACCTCAAGCCTCTCCTCCTCGCCTTCGTGGACGACCACCTACTCCCGCCGTTCGCGCCCGCGCTGCTCGTCATTGCCTCGCTCCTCGCCCGCGGATCGCAGAGCATCTCATGGCGTCCCCGGCGTGGCCAGCCTCCGTCTCCGGCCCCTTCGGCTCCGCCGCTGACCTCGCCATCTTCTCCACACTGACCATGACGCGGCGGGCGGATCCAGGCCGTGCGAGCGAGACGGCGGCCAGATCCTCAATGGCGAGGACACGCAGCGGTCCCCGCCGGCCAAATCAGGTCCATCTCCTCCCGCAGCTGAGTTGTTTTACTGGCGATTTGCCTCGCATGGCCATGACCTCTGACCCCTTCTCATTGATTTGCTCGGGCGGCCGCCTCTCCCACCATCGATGGTGCGTGCTCAACGTAGAGATCCGCCGCGCCAAGGCCAAGCTCCTCAAGGAGGATCCACCCAAGCTACACGCCGGCCACAGCCCCCCTCCCCATGCAGCAGCTGTCGCCGTCGTGTACCTCGACAGATCTGCCGC
>NW_021214258.1:0-1395 GCF_002162155.2 Triticum dicoccoides | reverse complement strand
AAAATCAGCATCATGCACATATTGATCTTTGATGGTCTCCAAACCAAATATTTTGAAGTCAAGTTGTGAAAGCATAGTATAGCGGCGAGACAATGCATCAGCAATAACATTTTCTTTTCCCTTCTTGTGTTTAATGACATAAGGAAAAGTCTCAATGAATTCAACCCATTTAGCATGTCTACGATTCAGTTTAGCTTGACTTTTAATATGTTTCAAAGATTCATGATCAGAATGTATAACAAATTCTTTGGGCCATAAATAATGTTGCCATGTTTCTAAAGTCCGAACAAGAGCATATAATTCTTTATCATAAGTAGAATAATTCAGACTAGGCCCACTCAATTTTTCAGAAAAGTATGCAACAGGTTTGCCATCTTGTAATAACACACCGCCTAATCCAATTCCACTAGCATCACATTCAAGCTCAAAAGTCTTATTACAATCAGGAAGTTGGAGTAAAGGAGCATGTGTCAACTTATCTTTCAATACCGAGAAGGCTTCTTCCTGTGCGGTACCCCAAAGAAAAGGCACATCTTTCTTTGTAAGCTCATTGAGAGGTGCAGCAATGGTGCTGAAATCTCTCACAAAACGCCTACAGAATCCAGCGAGGCCAAGAAAACTCCTCACTTGTGTGACCATTTTGGGTTGCGGCCAACTCTCAATAGCTTCAATCTTGGCTTTATCAACTTCAATTCCCTGTGGAGTAACAACATAGCCAAGAAAAGATACTCGGTCGGTGCAAAAGGTGCACTTCCCAAGGTTACCAAACAAACATGCATCATGCAGAGCAATAAAAACAGCACGTAAATGTTCCAAATGTTCTTCCAAAGATCTGCTATAAATCAATATGTCATCAAAGTAAACTACCACAAATCGTCCAATGAAAGCACGTAAAACTTCGTTCATTAATCTCATGGAAGTACTAGGTGCATTAGTTAACCCAAAAGGCATGACTAACCACTCATATAATCCAAACTTAGTTTTGAATGATGTTTTCCATTCATCTCCCAATTTCATACGAATTTGATGGTATCCACTACGCAAATCAACTTTGGAGAATATTGTAGAGCCACTCAATTCATCAAGCATATCATCTAGCCTAGGAATAGGATGACGATAACGAATAGTAATATTATTAATGCCTCTACAATCAACACACATACGTGATGTACCATCCTTTTTCGGCACTAGAATAATAGGAACAGCACAAGGACTAAGGGATTCGCGTATATAACCTTTGTCGAGAAGCTCTTGTACTTGACGCATAATCTCCTTCGTCTCCTCTGGATTGGTACGGTATGGTGCACGGTTTGGCAGGGAAGCACCGGGAATTAAGTCAATCTGATGCTCAATCCCTCGAATAGGCGGTAATCCCGGTGGCACGTCTTGTGGAAA
>NW_021214257.1:0-1234 GCF_002162155.2 Triticum dicoccoides | reverse complement strand
TTTTTTTTGCGCTGCTTTTTTTTTTGCGAAAAATCACTATAATGGCGAGTGTCTCAAAACTCTTCCTAGCTCAAACTGACAGGATGGGCACGAAATTTTTCGACCAATTTTTTTTTTTTTCGACTGCCCGGACCCAAAAACTGGAAACGGGTCAAAAAAAACTTCCTATAATGGCACCTGTCTCAAAACACTCAGAAACACCTAAAAATAGGATAGCCAGAATTTTTTTCGAAAAATGCGTTTTCGAAAAATTTTGGGCCTAAACGGAGCGTGGCTACCCGACTCTTTTTTTTTTTTCCGAAACCTACTCCGGCAAGGAAACACGAATCGGAATCTAGATGGATCCCGAAAACAAACCTAATAAGCAAGGAACTCGGATTGGTGGTGGATATATGGTGGTGGTATATGGCAGCGGTGGTGGTAGCGGTGGTAGTATATGGATATGGATCGGTGGTGGTATATGGGCACGGATTGGTGGTGGTATATGGATACGAATTCGGAGCGGTGGTGGTAGATGGCAGGGGCGCTGATGATGGTGCGGCGGCGGCGTGACAACTTATGACCAGAACTCGAAACTCTAAAAGACTAGACTCTAAGACCAGCAACTAGACCGACGATGCAACCGCAAATTCAACAAAGCAAAACCCTAAAAAGATTATGCAAAGGCTCAGATTGGTTCGGATATGATGAACTAACCCTAATTTTTTTTGTGGCTTTTGCGTGGACTGTAGGTATGAAGAACAGACTCGATCTAAACTACGAAAAACTGTAAAATCTCACCGAGCAACCTGGAAATCTGATACCACTTGATAGAGGCGGAGGTGTCCCGTCTTTCGATGAGATGATGGATTTCGCTTTGGTGGAAGTCGACTTTGACGATCCGACTACGAACGTGCGAGGACGTTGCGCCTTAGCAATCGCTAAACCAACTCCGAGAGGTTATTGACCACGCCGGAGCACGATCAACCTGACCACGAGGGTCTGTTTCCTGCGAGCAAACGAAGAACAAGCAAGAAACTGAGATTGCAATCTGGATATTGCGAATATAAGATGAAAGCTTTATTGATCAAGGTGGGGTTCTGTGACGCCTTTGTCTGGTCGTTGAACACAAACGAAGTACGCGAAGTTGCAGCTATGGCGAACTTTTAATCTAAACAAAACCCAAAGTCTAAACGATGCCCTAAGGGCTGTATATATGGAGGAAGAGGGGGGAATTTCGTGGCCCTTGGTGGAG
>NW_021214256.1:0-898 GCF_002162155.2 Triticum dicoccoides | reverse complement strand
GCGGTTGGTTCTTTCACTGGTTATGCTTTGGTTTGGTGGAGTGAATATTGTCGGTTACACCCTGATTATATACCTACTACTTGGGATGATTTGAAACTTGCCATGCGACATACTTTCGTCCCTGCTTATTATACTCGTGACATGATTAAGAAGTTGCAACACTTAAAACAAGGTAGTGAAACTGTAACAAAATATTATGATGATTTACAAACTACCTTGTTGCATTCCTCTTTAGAAGAAAGTGAAGATGATTTTATGGATAGATTTTGGGGAGGATTAAACCGTGATATTCAAGAGATACTAATTCATGAAGAGTGTTATCCTATGGACCATTTGTTTCATCTTGCTTGCAAAGCTGAACAGGAAATAAAACGACGTGTTGGCGACGAGGAGAACAAGCGCACGGTGCACATTCCAAGAGTTGATATGATTGTTCCTTCAACTACTAGGCATACTATGACAACCACATCTGTTGTTGTCAGGACTACATCACCTCCACCATGTGACACATCGCCCCCGAGAGTGGCTACATCATCTGAGTGATCATAAGAGGTAATGACAAAGGTACTGATCTTCCATCTCTACATGAGAATGATGAATGCCTTGTCAATTTGAATGCACCATCTGATGAGCTACCCACTACTTTGATCACACCACCTATTTTAGAGGACTACGTTGATAATTTGACTTTGCCATGTGATCAAACAACTGAAATACCAACAATTTTGAGTGCACCCATTGAATTAACTATTGATGCAAAAGAACCAATGTTTAATCATTTTGATATGACCTCTAATCTTGGTGATGATTCTGTGTTGAATGACTTATTGCATGTTTGCGTATTTAAGCATGTTGTAGCATGTAAATTTGATGCAAGTAAGGTTTATTCACCAATGTT
>NW_021214255.1:0-932 GCF_002162155.2 Triticum dicoccoides | reverse complement strand
ATATGGTCAAAGCATGATGCTGAATTTTATTGTATGAGATGATCATGTTTTGTAACCGAGTTATCGGCAACTGGCAGGAGCCATATGGTTGTCGCTTTATTGTATGCAATGCAATCGCGATGTAATGCTTTACTTTATTACTAAACGGTAGTGATAGTCGTGGAAGCATAAGATTGGCGAGACGACAACGATGCTACGATGGAGATCAAGGTGTCGCGCCGGTGACGATGGTGATCATGACGGTGCTTTGGAGATGGAGATCACAAGCACAAGATGATGATGGCCATATCATATCACTTATATTGATTGCATGTGATGTTTATCTTTTTATGCATCTTATCTTGCTTTGATTGACGGTAGCATTATAAGATGATCTCTCACTAAATTATCAAGAAGTGTTCTCCCTGAGTATGCACCATTGCCAAAGTTCGTTGTGCCCAGACACCACGTGATGATCGGGTGTGATAAGCTCTACGTCCATCTACAACAGGTGCAAGCCAGTTTTGCACACGCAGAATACTCAGGTTAAACTTGACGAGCCTAGCATATACAGATATGGCCTCGGAACACGGAGACCGAAAGGTCGAGCGTGAATCATATAGTAGATATGATCAACATAACGATGTTCACCATTGAAAACTACTCCATCTCACGTGATGATCGGTCATGGTTTAGTTGATTTGGATCACGTAATCACTTAGAGGATTAGAGGGATGTCTATCTAAGTGGGAGTTCTTAAATAATATGATTAATTGAACTTTAATTTATCATGAACTTAGTCCTGGTAGTATTTTGCAAATTATGTTGTAGATCAATAGCTCGCGTTGTTGCTTCCCTGTGTTTATTTTGATATGTTCCTAGAGAAAATCATGTTGAAAAATGTTAGTAGCAATGATGCGGATTGGATCCGTGATCTGAGGTTTATCCTCATT
>NW_021214254.1:0-1011 GCF_002162155.2 Triticum dicoccoides | reverse complement strand
AAACTGCGAGTGTTGATGACCGGCACGTAAGCGCACCTTGGGGTTCGTCAATCGTGGATATCACTCCAGGACCCCAAAACAGTGAGTAATAGTCCACGAAACGGGCCAGAATCGGCCGAAGATGCGAGTGTTGATGATCGACGCGTAAGCGCACCTTGGGGTTCGTTAATCATGAAAATCACTCCGGGACACCAAAACAGTGAGTAATAGTCCACGAAATGGGCCAGAATCTGCCAAAACTGTGAGTGTTGATGATCGACACGTAAGCGCACCTTGGGGTTCGTCAATCCTGGAAATCACTCCGAGACCCCAAAACAGTGAGTAATACTCCACGAAATGGGCCAGAATCCGCCAAAATTGCGAGTGTTGATGACCGGCACGTAAGCGCACCTTGGGGTTTGTCAATTGTGAAAATCACTCGGAGACCCCAAAATAGTGTGTAATAGTCCACGAAAGGGCCAAAATTGGCCAAAACTACGAGTGTTGATGACCGACACGTAAGCGCACCTTGGGGTTCGTCAATCATGGAAATCACTCCGGAGAAAAGGTTGTCTCCTGCCGCCGAAATGGCATTTTGTTACTATGCGCCGGTGAGACATGCATGGATTAGTTAGTTACTTAACTCGTTCTGACCTTGTGATCAAGAACTTGTCAACCAGCTGACTTGTTGTATTTTCTATGTCCAATTAACCGGGGGATTAGTCCGTAGGAAGGAGTAACAGATTACTGGGTTTTTTTGCTACGCGGATAATTTCAAGAGACTACATTTGGCAGCATAAGGAAATAGCAAACACGCTGATGTGACACAAATTAAAGAAAAAATAAAGGGTTAGAGTAACATAGGTAGATACCGTATCATGTTAAATAGTAAGATAGGTAGATACCGTAACATAGGTAGATACCCAAGGAACCGACCGAGATGCTGACACCTTTCTCGACGGACGGCGATGAGCCAAAGGGAGGCCAGAATCTGACTGGAGGAGGCCAAGGCTCTGCACCAGGAGGAGGAAG
>NW_021214253.1:0-1492 GCF_002162155.2 Triticum dicoccoides | reverse complement strand
GCTCAACATCCCGTCTCATCTTTGGCCAAAAGAAATGTGTAGCAAGTACGTCCTCCGTCTTCTTCACGCCAAAGTGTCCCATTAATCCTCCTCCATGCGCCTCCTGCAACAACAAAAGACGAACGGAGCTAGCTGGAATGCATAGCTTGTTAGCACGAAACACAAATCCATCGTTAACAACAAACTTGTTCCACATTCTTCCTTCTTTACAATTCTGCATTACATCTTTAAAATCAGCATCATGCACATATTGATCTTTGATGGTCTCCAAACCAAATATTTTGAAGTCAAGTTGTGAAAGCATAGTATAGCGACGAGACAATGCATCAGCAATAACATTTTCTTTTCCCTTCTTGTGTTTAATGACATAAGGGAAAGTCTCAATGAATTCAACCCATTTAGCATGTCTACGATTCAGTTTAGCTTGACCTTAATATGTTTCAAAGATTCATGATCAGAATGTATAACAAATTCTTTGGGCCATAAATAATGTTGCCATGTTTCTAAAGTCCGAACAAGAGCATATAATTCTTTATCATAAGTAGAATAATTCAGACTAGGCCCACTCAATTTTTCAGAAAAGTATGCAACAGGTTTGCCATCTTGTAATAACACATCTCCTAATCCAATTCCACTAGCATCACATTCAAGCTCAAAAGTCTTATTAAAATCAGGAAGTTGGAGTAAAGGAGCATGTGTCAACTTATCTTTCAATACAGTGAAGGCTTCTTCCTGTGCGGTACCCCAAAGAAAAGGCACATCTTTCTTTGTAAGCTCATTGAGAGGTGCAGCAATGGTGCCGAAATCTCTCACAAAACGCCTATAGAATCCAGCGAGGCCAAGAAAACTCCTCACTTGTGTGACCGTTTTGGGCTGCGGCCAACTCTCAATAGCTTCAATCTTGGCTCTATCAACTTCAATTCCCTGTGGAGTAACAACATAGCCAAGAAAAGATACTCGGTCGGTGCAAAAGGTGCACTTCCCAAGGTTACCAAACAAACGTGCATCACGTAGAGCAATAAAAACAGCACGTAAATGTTCCAAATGTTCTTCCAAAGATCTGCTATAAATCAATATGCCATCAAAGTAAACTACCACAAATCGTCCAATGAAAGCACGTAAAACTTCGTTCATTAATCTCATGAAAGTACTAGGTGCATTAGTTAACCCAAAAGGCATGACTAACCACTCATATAATCCAAACTTAGTTTTAAATGTTGTTTTCCATTCATCTCCCAATTTCATACGAATTTGATGGTAGCCACTACGCAAATCAACTTTGGAGAATATTGTAGAGCCACTCAATTCATCAAGCATATCATCTAGCCTAGGAATAGGATGACGATAACGAATAGTAATATTATTAATGCCTCTACAATCAACACACATACGTGATGTACCATCCTTTTTCGGCACTAGAATAATAGGAACAGCACAAGGACTAAGGGATTCGCGTATATAACCTTTGTCGAGAAGCTCTTATACTTGACGC
>NW_021214252.1:0-1290 GCF_002162155.2 Triticum dicoccoides | reverse complement strand
GTATGTATGTATAGTATATACCCGTGATCACCTCCCAAGTGATCACGGCCCGATAGTATAGCAAGGCAGACTGACAAGAATGTAGGGCCAATGATGATAAACTAGCATCCTATACTAAGCATATAGGATTGCAGGTAAGGCATCAACAGATGTAGCGACAATGTCAGGCTATGCATCAGAATAGGATTAACGAAAGCAGTAACATGCTACACTACTCTAATGCAAGCAGTATAGAGTAGAATAGGCGATATCTGGTGATCAAGGGGGGGGGGGCTTGCCTGGTTGCTCTGGCAAGAGAGAGGGGTCGTCGGTGACGTAGTCGTACTCGGTGGCATCAGCGTCGGTCTCGTAGTCTACCGGAGAGAAGAGGGGGAAGAAATAATGAATACAGAGCAAACAAAGCATCACAAAATATAACAAGGCAATACGCGGTGTTCGGTGTGCCCTAACGCGGTAGTAGGTGATACCGGTGAAGGGGGGAAAACATCCGGGAAAGTATTCCCGGTGTTTCGTGTTTTCGGGCAGAGGAGCCGGAGGGGGAAAGTTGCGGGTTCGATAGGTTAGAGGGGTGTGGCGGACGAACGGACTGCGTATCCGGATTCGTCTCGTCGTTCTGAGCAACTTTCATGTTGAAAATATTTTAATCCGAGTTACGGATTAAAAGATATGATTTTTAAAAGATTTTAACAATTTTGGAATTTAATTATTTATTTAATTAATTCGAAAAAAATGTATTTATGACGTCAGCATGATGTCATGCTGACGTCAGCAGTCAACAGGGGTTGACTGAGTCAACCCTGACAGATGGGTCCCGTTCGTCATACACTGTTAACTAATTAACCTAATTAAGTTTAATTAACAGTAGTTAATTAGGTTAATTAGTTATTAGGTTAATTAATCTTAATTAGTTAAACTAAACAAGATTAGATAAGTTAATTAATTAGTTAATTAATTAGTTAATTAATTAATTAATTAATTAATTTTATTATTAATTTATTTATTATATATATATTTTTTAATTCTCTTTTTTTTTGTAATCGTTCTGGGGGTGGGGCCCCCATGTCATTGGCCAGAGGGGCCATAGCGGGTTACGGGCGCTGGGTGCTGGGTCACGGGCGTGCGGTTTTCGCCCGAACGGCGAGCGGTGCGGGGCTAGCGGCAGGGAGGCGGCGACGGGCTGTAGTGGAGGCAGGGCGGCGCTAAGCAGCCGCGGTGGCGGCAGGTGCAGCGGTGCGAGCGCCGGATGGCGCGAGCGCCGGACGGAGCTGCGGGACAGGGAGGAGGAGGACC
>NW_021214251.1:0-1533 GCF_002162155.2 Triticum dicoccoides | reverse complement strand
GCGAGAGAGCCAGAGGAAGAGAGGAGCTCGGGGAGAGAGTGAGAGGCCTGGGGGGGCGTGGCTGTCTCCGTGGCACTAGAAGGGCCTCGAGGGCGTGAGGCAGGCAGGGAGGAGGCCACGGCGTCGCTAGCGCTCTCGCCACGCACCTGCCTGTCCTCCTGGCAGGAGGAAGAAGACCACACAGCCCCTGGTGGGCTGGGCCTCTTCTGCCAGGTAAAGCCCAGATGAGGTTTCTGTCTTTCTCTCTTATTTCTGTTTGTTTTATTTTTATTTAATTCTTTTGCCACTGTTTTGAATTTAAAATAATTCAAACAATGCCAAAAACTCCTCTGAATATTTTATATTGCTAGATGGACTTTTCCAAAAGCACATAGAAATGTTTCAGGGTATTTGGAAATATATTCTATATAAGTTATGAATATAGTTCCAAATGCAAATAAAGTAATGATTTAGATTCAGTGCTCAAAATATTCCTCAAAAATGTTCATTATTTTTGGTTTGGTGCAAAACCCTTGCCAAAATATAACCAACATTATTTAAGGCCATTTTGAAAACATTGAATGCATTTTCCAGGGTTCTTTGCCCCTCTTTTATTCAAGTTTTTGAGGCTTCCAAAATTCCCTCAGTTCAAATTTCAGAATTTAAACATGATGCACACATGACTAGCTAGCTCAGAGCAAACCAGAAGCTAGGGATGTGACAGTAGTAAAGAGGTATGATCAAAGTGTTACTTGCCTTGTTGATGATCCATGAAACCTAGAGACTCGTAGTAGCACACTCCGCACTCCGGGTACTCTATCGCAAACAAACAGATACATACATAAGCACTCAAGTAGAAGCATGGGTAAAACTCAAATAAGAGATCTAACCAGAAAGTTCAACTTAAGAACTCCGGTTTGCAAAAAGAATCAAATCAAACAAAGCAACGATACTCAAACTGCGAATGAAACAAGATCTGTTTACTAATCTGGACTAAAGTCAAATTTTACATTACCAAAACCTTGTTCAAGTTACTTAAACAAAAAGAGGGCTTAGAGACGAAGATCTGGGCGCTTGAATCGCCTGATTCTGATAAACGAGCGAAAAGATAAACTAAAACAAAAATCAAGGCAGAAATCACGATCGAAAATAATCGCGGAAAATCCTGAAAAAAAGAAAAACTGACGAACAGACTAATGAACAAGCGTTCACTCTCTGCGGCTAACGGGTGAACACCGTTCGTTACAATGATCATACGGATGAACGTCCACTATTTAACTAAACCGAGAAAACCGAACCGAAACTAGAAAAAAAACTAGATCTAGGGGTTTTTTAAAAAATCGGGTTTTTTTTACCTAAAATCGAAAAAACGGCGGGTGAGATCCGGCAAACGGCGGCGGCGGCTCCGGTGGCTTGTGGCGGTTCCGGCAAGGCGAGGCAGGGCGGGGCGGCGGCATGCGGGGCACGGGCGACGGCCGAGCAGCGCGGGACGCAGGCAGCGGCGGTGGCGGCGTGTTGCAGCAGCGGTGGCGTTCGAGAGGCGGCGGCGGCTCC
>NW_021214250.1:0-1024 GCF_002162155.2 Triticum dicoccoides | reverse complement strand
TTATCTATGTTATAAGCAGTTAATTAGCTGATAATCTTCTGTGCTTTCTAGTATTAGAGTCGGAGTGTGGTGGTTTAAATATGGCAGAGTTGGAAGCTTGGTTGAACTTGTAATGGTCGTAAGCTGTGGTCTATTGTTACCTTCACTATATATGTTGTAATGGCTTCGACGTTTTCTGGCCGAGATGAAGGACTGAATCCTCTTGTTTTGTTTACCATTTTTGCTGCTGAATGAAGCCTGAGATGTTTTACAGAGCTCGTGTGCTTGTATTTTTTAGAGAGCTCTGGAAACCATTGCTGCTTTTGTCATTTCCTTTTTCTTTTTGAAAGTTCAGATTAAATCTTGAAACAAGATGTGCGTTTGGATCAAATGTTGCCGCTGAAGATTTTTGTTCTCTGGCTTTCAGTGCTCTTTTCTTCATCCTTTGATGATGCACACTTCGGAGGTCTCATGACTTATGTTTTGGTCAATTTACACAAATGTGGATCAAAGTTGTAGGGAAGCTGAAACAATAAGTTATAATACTTGCTCTGCGTTTTACTGAACGATGAGTTTTTTTTTATGTAGTTTGATGTTTAAATGCAGTACAAAATCTGATTGGCAAGATGGTTATGCTTCACCTGGTACGGGAACTTAAGCACCTGGTACCCAATACAGTATCTTTTAGATCATCCGGATAACTTAGTCAGCAGTACTATGTAGACTGGTTTATTTTTTGTGTGTGTCCCCTTTCTCATCTCTGAAACATGCAATGTTCTGGGATTTATTTGCCTTTATGCATCGAGTTCAAAACTTGAACATTTAGCAGGCATTGAGCAAAGTAACACGAGTACCGCTTCCTCGAGGTACTTCATAAACCATCAGAATGTACTCACTGTTTTTTTTTAGGGGAGAAGGTGCTCACTGTTAAAAACACATACTCCTAACTAAATTAGCACCTCGACGAGGTTCAGACATGAGTTCTAAAACATATCTCTTGGTACCATGCAGGTGCTCTATGATTAGAGATGAAAGTGACCAAATA
>NW_021214249.1:0-719 GCF_002162155.2 Triticum dicoccoides | reverse complement strand
TGTCACATCCCTAGCTTCTGGTGCTGCCTGGTGTGTGCATCATGTTTAAATTCTGAAACTTGAACTGAGGAATTTTGGAAGCCTCAAAAACTTAAATAAAAGAGGGGCAAAAACCCTAGAAATCTCATTCATTGCTCCAAAATGCTCTTCTTAAATGTTTAATAATTTTTGGTAAGGGTTCTGGTCCCAACCAAAATATTGAACATTTTTAAGGAATTATTTTTGGGACTTTGGATTTAATTCTTTAGCTATTTGAATTTGAATTATATTCATATAATTAGAATATAATTTCAAATACCCCTGATATATTTTATAAGCTTTTGGAAAAGTCCATTTAGCAATATAAAATATTCAGAGGAGTTTTTGGCATTGTTTGAATTATTTTAAATTCAAAACAGTGGCAAAATAAATTAAATAAACAAAACAGAAGAAAAAAAATAAAAAGAACAGAAGCCTACCTGGGCCACTTACCTGTAGCTGGCGCAGTTGGCCAGCTCCTCCCGCTGGCCCAGCCCACCGACGCCTCCCTCCCCTGTCGCCTTCCTCCTCTGCCAGGAGGACGGGCACGCGCCCAGCGCGCGCGGCCACGCGCCCCGGCCACCTCCTCCCTGCCTGGCTGCCTCCTCCTCCCCTGGTCCCTCCCGCGACGCCACGCAGTCCCCGACCCCCTCTCCCTTCTCCCTCTCTCCCGCGTCCTCATCCTCTCCCCGGAACCCTCT
>NW_021214248.1:0-2145 GCF_002162155.2 Triticum dicoccoides | reverse complement strand
TTCAAAATTTTCCTACGCACACGCAAGATCATGGTGATGCATAGCAATGAGGGGAGAGTGTGATCTACGTACCCTTGTAGACCGACAGCGGAAGCGTTATATCAACGCGGTTGATGTAGTCGTACGTCTTCACGATCCAACCGATCCAAGCACCGAAACTACGACACCTCCGAGTTTCAGCACACGTTCAGCTTGATGATGATCCCCGGACTCCGATCCAGCAAAGTGTCGGGGAAGAGTTCCGTCAGCACGACGGCGCGGTGATGATCTTGATGTTCAACTGTCGCAGGGCTTCGCCTAAGCACCACTACAATATTATCGAGGATTATGGTGGAAGGAGGCACCGCACACGGCTAAGAAAGAAATCACGTGGATCAACTTGTGTCTCTAGGGGTGCCCCCTGCCTCTGTATATAAAGGAGCCAAGGGGGTGCGGCCAGCCCTAGTAGGAGGCGCGCAGGAGGAGTCCTACTCCTACCGGGAGTAGGACTCCCCTCCCTTTCCTTGTCCAAGTAGGAGAGGGGGAAGGAAGGGAGAGAGGAGAGGAAGGAAAGGGGGGGGGGGGCGCCGCCCCTCCCTCCTTGTCCAATTCGGACTAGGGGGAGAGGGGGCACGCGGCCTGCTCTGGCAGCCCCTCCTCTTCTCCACTTTAGGCCCATGAGGCCCATTAACCCCCGGGGGGTTCCGGTAACCCCCCGGTACTCCGGTTTTATCCGAAACTTCCCCGGAACACTTCCGGTGTCCGAATATAGCCGTCCAATATATCAATCTTTATGTCTCGACCATTTTGAGACTCCTCGTTATGTCCGCAATCATATCCGGGACTCCGAACTAACTTCGGTACATCAAAACTCATAAACTCATAATATAACTGTCATCGAAACCTTAAGCGTGCGGACCCTACGAGTTCGAGAACAATGCAGACATGACCGAGACATGTCTCCGGTCAATAACCAATAGCGGAACCTGGATGCTCATATTGGCTCCCACATATTCTACGAAGATCTTTATCGGTCAGACCGCATAACAACATACGTTGTTCCCTTTGTCATCGGTATGTTACTTGCCCGAGATTCGATCGTCGGTATATCAATACCTAGTTCAATCTCATTACCGGCAAGTCTGTTTACTCGTTCCGTAATACATCATCTCGCAACTAACTCATTTAGTTGCATTGCTTGCAAGGCTTAGGTGATGTGCATTACCGAGAGGGCCCAGAGATACCTCTCCGACAATCGGAGTGACAAATCCTAATCTTGAAATACGGCAACCCAACATGTACCTTTGGAGACACCTGTAGAGCTCCTTTATAATCACCCAGTTACGTTGTGACGTTTGGTAGCACACAAAGTGTTCCTCCGGTAAACGGGAGTTGCATAATGTCATAGTCATAGGAACATGTATAAGTCATGAAGAAAGCAATAGGAACATACTAAACGATCGAGTGCTAAGCTAACGGAATGGGTCAAGTCAATCACATCATTCTCCTAATGATGTGATCCCGTTAATCAAATAACAACTCTTTGTCTATGGTTAGGAAACATAACCATCTTTGATTAATGAGCTAGTCAAGTAGAGGCATACTAGTGACACTCTGTTTGTCTATGTATTCACACATGTATTATGTTTCCGGTTAATACAATTCTAGCATGAATAATAAACATTTATCATGAAATAAGGAAATAAATAATAATTTTATTATTGCCTCTAGGGCATATTTCCTTCTGTCTCCCACTTGCACTAGAGTCAATAATCTAGATTATACAGTAATGATTCTAACACCCATGGAGCTTTGGTGCTGATCATGTTTTGCTCGTGGAAGAGGCTTAGTCAATGGGTCTGCAACATTCAGATCCGTATGTATCTTGCAAATCTCTATGTCTCCCACCTGGACTAGATCCCGGATGGAATTGAAGCGTCTCTTGATGTGCTTGGTTCTCTTGTGAAATATGGATTCCTTTGCCAAGGCAATTGCACCAGTATTGTCACAAAAGATTTTCATTGGACCCGATGCACTAGGTATGACACCTAGATCGGATATGAACTCCTTCATCCAGACTCCTTCGTTTGCTGCTTCTGAAGCAGCTATGTACTCCGCTTCACATGTAGATCCCGCCACAACGCTTTGTTTAGAACTGCACCAACT
>NW_021214247.1:0-2143 GCF_002162155.2 Triticum dicoccoides | reverse complement strand
TTCAAAATTTTCCTACGCACACGCAAGATCATGGTGATGCATAGCAATGAGGGGAGAGTGTGATCTACGTACCCTTGTAGACCGACAGCGGAAGCGTTATATCAACGCGGTTGATGTAGTCGTACGTCTTCACGATCCAACCGATCCAAGCACCGAAACTACGACACCTCCGAGTTTCAGCACACGTTCAGCTTGATGATGATCCCCGGACTCCGATCCAGCAAAGTGTCGGGGAAGAGTTCCGTCAGCACGACGGCGCGGTGATGATCTTGATGTTCAACTGTCGCAGGGCTTCGCCTAAGCACCACTACAATATTATCGAGGATTATGGTGGAAGGAGGCACCGCACACGGCTAAGAAAGAAATCACGTGGATCAACTTGTGTCTCTAGGGGTGCCCCCTGCCTCTGTATATAAAGGAGCCAAGGGGGTGCGGCCAGCCCTAGTAGGAGGCGCGCAGGAGGAGTCCTACTCCTACCGGGAGTAGGACTCCCCTCCCTTTCCTTGTCCAAGTAGGAGAGGGGGAAGGAAGGGAGAGAGGAGAGGAAGGAAAGGGGGGGGGGCGCCGCCCCTCCCTCCTTGTCCAATTCGGACTAGGGGGAGAGGGGGCACGCGGCCTGCCCTGGCAGCCCCTCCTCTTCTCCACTTTAGGCCCATGAGGCCCATTAACCCCCGGGGGGTTCCGGTAACCCCCCGGTACTCCGGTTTTATCCGAAACTTCCCCGGAACACTTCCGGTGTCCGAATATAGCCGTCCAATATATCAATCTTTATGTCTCGACCATTTTGAGACTCCTCGTTATGTCCGCAATCATATCCGGGACTCCGAACTAACTTCGGTACATCAAAACTCATAAACTCATAATATAACTGTCATCGAAACCTTAAGCGTGCGGACCCTACGAGTTCGAGAACAATGCAGACATGACCGAGACATGTCTCCGGTCAATAACCAATAGCGGAACCTGGATGCTCATATTGGCTCCCACATATTCTACGAAGATCTTTATCGGTCAGACCGCATAACAACATACGTTGTTCCCTTTGTCATCGGTATGTTACTTGCCCGAGATTCGATCGTCGGTATATCAATACCTAGTTCAATCTCATTACCGGCAAGTCTGTTTACTCGTTCCGTAATACATCATCTCGCAACTAACTCATTTAGTTGCATTGCTTGCAAGGCTTAGGTGATGTGCATTACCGAGAGGGCCCAGAGATACCTCTCCGACAATCGGAGTGACAAATCCTAATCTTGAAATACGGCAACCCAACATGTACCTTTGGAGACACCTGTAGAGCTCCTTTATAATCACCCAGTTACGTTGTGACGTTTGGTAGCACACAAAGTGTTCCTCCGGTAAACGGGAGTTGCATAATGTCATAGTCATAGGAACATGTATAAGTCATGAAGAAAGCAATAGGAACATACTAAACGATCGAGTGCTAAGCTAACGGAATGGGTCAAGTCAATCACATCATTCTCCTAATGATGTGATCCCGTTAATCAAATAACAACTCTTTGTCTATGGTTAGGAAACATAACCATCTTTGATTAATGAGCTAGTCAAGTAGAGGCATACTAGTGACACTCTGTTTGTCTATGTATTCACACATGTATTATGTTTCCGGTTAATACAATTCTAGCATGAATAATAAACATTTATCATGAAATAAGGAAATAAATAATAATTTTATTATTGCCTCTAGGGCATATTTCCTTCTGTCTCCCACTTGCACTAGAGTCAATAATCTAGATTATACAGTAATGATTCTAACACCCATGGAGCTTTGGTGCTGATCATGTTTTGCTCGTGGAAGAGGCTTAGTCAATGGGTCTGCAACATTCAGATCCGTATGTATCTTGCAAATCTCTATGTCTCCCACCTGGACTAGATCCCGGATGGAATTGAAGCGTCTCTTGATGTGCTTGGTTCTCTTGTGAAATATGGATTCCTTTGCCAAGGCAATTGCACCAGTATTGTCACAAAAGATTTTCATTGGACCCGATGCACTAGGTATGACACCTAGATCGGATATGAACTCCTTCATCCAGACTCCTTCGTTTGCTGCTTCTGAAGCAGCTATGTACTCCGCTTCACATGTAGATCCCGCCACAACGCTTTGTTTAGAACTGCACCAACT
>NW_021214246.1:0-1596 GCF_002162155.2 Triticum dicoccoides | reverse complement strand
TCGCTGACGTCTGAAGTGCTTCGGCTGATACCACGACGTCGGGATACCCATAACTACTCCCACGTAGATGGTTAGTGCGTATAGGCTCGTAGCCAGACTCAGATCAAATACCAAGATCTCGTTAAGCGTGTTAAGTGTCCGCGAACGCCGAACAGGGCCAGGCCCACCTCTCTCCTAGGCGGTCTCAACCTGCCCTGTCGCTCCGCCACAAAGATCCACACAGAGGGCCGTCGGGACAAAGGTCCTTTCAGCCCCCAATCCGTGAATCACTCGCGGGTACTCTTCGAGCTGACCCGACTTTAGGCACCATCTGTATAGTATGTATGTATGTATAGTATATACCCGTGATCACCTCCCAAGTGATCACGGCCCAATAGTATAGCAAGGCAGACTGACAAGAATGTAGGGCCAATGATGATAAACTAGCATCCTATACTAAGCATTTAGGATTGCAGGTAAGGTATCAACAGGTGTAGCAACAATGTCAGGCTATGCATCAGAATAGGATCAACGGAAAGCAGTAACATGCTACACTACTCTAATGCAAGCAGTATAGAGTAGAATAGGCGATATCTGGTGATCAAGGGGGGGGGGCTTGCCTGATTGCTCTGGCAAGAAGGAGGGGTCGTCAACTCCGTAGTCGAACTGGGCAGCAGCAGCGTCGGTCTCGTAGTCTACCGGAGAGAAGAGGGGGAAGAAACAATGAATACCATGTAAACAGATGCATATCGATGCATGACATGACAAGTAACGTTGCGAGGCGTGCCCTAACGTGGTATGAGGTGGTTCCGGTTAAGGGGGGGAACATCCGGGGAAGTATTCCCGGTGTTTCGCGTTTTCGGGCAGGGGAGCCGGAGGGGGAAAGTTGCAGGTTCGATAGGTTAGGGGTGTGTGGCGGTCGAACGGACTGCGTATCCGGAATCGTCTCGTCGTTCTGAGTAACTTTCATGTAGAAAGTATTTTCATCCGAGTTACGGATTATTTTATATTAATTTTTAAAGTTTTAAATCATTTTCTAATTTATTAATTATTAATTAAATCAACATTATCCAGAATAGTGTTCGCTGACGTCGGCATGACGTCAGCAGTCAACGTTGACCGTTGACCTGGTCAACCTGACAGGTGGGTCCCAATTGTCATTGTCTGAGTTTAACTAAACAGGTTAATTAGCTTAATTACTTGATTAGGTTAACTAATTCTAATTAATTTAGTTAAACCCAATTAATTAACTTAATTAATTCACTAATTAATTAATTAATTAATTAATTCTTTTACTAATTTCATTTTCATTTTCATTTTCATTTTTCTCCTCTTTCCCTTTTTCTTTTCTTCTTTCTGATTTACAAGGGGGAGGGCCCCACCTGTAAGTGGCTCAGGCCACCTCCCTCCTGTGCACGAACGCACACAGGGAAGGGGCAGGGGCGCGGTGGCCGGACCGGGCTCCGGCGAGGCCGTGTTCGAGGCCGGCAGGACGGAGACGAGGGGCGGCGGGTTCGGGCGCTGGAGCGGACAGCGGGCGCGGGGAGGGAGAGGTCGCAGGAGGCGGCTGTCCGGGGGGGGCACTAGGCGAGGTCATGGCCTCGCGGGGGGGCGCCG
>NW_021214245.1:0-1056 GCF_002162155.2 Triticum dicoccoides | reverse complement strand
CGCCTCTATCAAGTGGTATCAGTTTTCAGGTTGCTCGGTGAGAATTTCCAGTTTTCCTAGATTAGATTTACTTTCTTACCTATTGTCCAAGAAAAAGCCACAAAAAAGAGTTAGATCTATTCATCCTTGGTCCAAGCCAGTCTGAGCCTTTGCAATTTTCTTTTCATTGATTGCATAGTTGAATTATCGATTGCATTGTCGTGTCGAGTTGCTGGTCTTAGTGTCTAGTTCGTTTAGAGTTTCGAGTTCTGTTCACATTAGTCACGCCACCGCTGCATCATTATCTCTTCCGCTGTCCACCACCCATCCATCAATTTCCACCACGTGCTACCCACCATTCATTGTCATAATAATAGTTGAGATCGTTCACATCTTCACTTGATCCAATCTGCATCTTATCTAGTTTGTTTTGGAAAGAGGGAGAAAAAAAGAGAGAAAAAAAAGAGAGAGAAAAAAGGAAAAAAAAGTCAGAGAAAAAAAAGGAGAGAAAGAAAAAAAAGTGTGAGGAAAAAAAAGAGAGAAGAAAAAAAAATCGGCACAAACTTTTTCAGGGGAAAGTTGGAGACAAAGTTGTTGATATATCCTGCTTGGCTGTTGTTTCTTGTTCTACTAATCATGACAGGATCCAGAGTCAATTCATGGGCTTTGTCGATCGCGGGAGACGTGCCACCACCTTTGCAAATGACACAACCGTCACGAGAGGTGCACAAACATCCAAATGCACATGATCAGGTTAATGTATCTATACCACCATTTAATGGCCGTTTTAAACCTGCTTTATATATTGAATGGGAGTTCGACATAAAAAATATATTTGCTTCCCATAATTTCGATGAACATAAAAAGGTTAAGGTTGCGGTTGGTTCTTTCACTGGTTATGCTTTGGTTTGGTGGAGTGAATATTGTCGGTTACACCCTGATTATATACCTACTACTTGGGATGATTTGAAACTTGCCATGCGACATACTTTCGTCCCTGCTTATTATACTCGTGACATGATTAAGAAGTTGCAACACTTAAAACAAGGTAGTGAAACTGTAACAAAATATTATGAT
>NW_021214244.1:0-1028 GCF_002162155.2 Triticum dicoccoides | reverse complement strand
AATACAATTCTAGCATGAATAATAAACATTTATCATGATTATAAGGAAATAAATAATAACTTTATTATTGCCTCTAGGGCATATTTCCTTCAGTCTCCCACTTGCACTAGAGTCAATAATCTAGATTACACTATAATGAATCTAACACCCATGGAGCTTTGGTGCTGATCATGTTTTGCTCGTGGAAGAGGCTTAGTCAACGGGTCTGCAACATTCAGATCCGTATGTATCTTGCAAATCTCTATGTCTCCCACCTGGACTAGATCCCGGATGGAGTTGAAGCGTCTCTTGATGTGTTTGGTCCTTTTGTGAAATCTGGATTCCTTTGCCAAGGCAATTGCACCAGTATTGTCACAAAAGATTTTCATTGGACCCGATGCACTAGGTATGACACCTAGATCGGATATGAACTCCTTCATCCAGACTCCTTCATTTGCTGCTTCCGAAGCAGCTATGTATTCCGCTTCACATGTAGATCCCGCTACGACGCTTTGTTTAGAACTGCACCAACTGACAGCTCCACCGTTTAATGTAAACACGTATCCGGTTTGCGATTTAGAATCATCCGAATCAGTGTGAAAGCTTGCATCAACGTAACCTTTTACGATGAGCTCTTTGTCACTTCCATATACGAGAAACATATCCTTAGTCCTTTTCAGGTATTTCAGGATGTTCTTGACCGCTGTCCAGTGATCCATTCCTGGATTACTTTGGTACCTCCCTGCTAAACTTATAGCAAGGCACACATCAGGTCTGGTACACAGCATTGCATACATGATAGAGCCTATGGCTGATGCATAGGGAACATCTTTCATATTCTCTCTTTCTTCTGCAGTGGTCGGGCATTGAGTCTTACTCAATTTCACACCTTGTAACACAGGCAAGAACCCTTTCTTTGCTTGATCCATTTTGAACTTCTTCAAAATTTTGTCAAGGTATGTGCTTTGTGAAAGTCCAATTAAGCGTCTTGATCTATCTCTATAGATCTTAATGCCTAATATGTAAGCAGCTTCACCGAGGTCTTTCAT
>NW_021214243.1:0-1178 GCF_002162155.2 Triticum dicoccoides | reverse complement strand
CTTCCGCTACCAAATAAATTTATCGAGCCTCACCTCGACGTTCGATGAAATGATATCATTAGAGTCTTGTATTTCCCTTCCCGCTGTGCTTTTCCACCACCAACCTATCCATGAGTCAGTAGTATGTCTCCACACCACTGTGTCCTGTCCGCCATTATGTATGATTATTGGCGTGCTTGTAATAATTTGGTTGAGCGACCGCAGTTCAACCCTGTAATATATTTTATGCTACTGGCTTATTGTATCAAGAAATTGTCTACCAGTGAGGAGGATTTCTCTCATACTGGACTCAAAAGACTGGTTTATCAATAAATATTTTTATTGGAAAACCGGTCGTGACAAGCTTGGTACCAGAGCCAGGCTGACTGTAGGAAGCCACTAGGTGCGATCGCTAATTAGTTATTAGCATGACAGGGCTATTTTATGCCTTTGCAATTGTAGTCATTTTCTGTCAGTCAGCATAAATTTATGATCTGACCCTGCAGAATTTTTCCTACTTTTGTAGATGGCCGACGTCAGCTGCGAGTCTCAGACCTTCGCCAACGTGCCCGATGGGTTCGTCAAGCTTCTTTCTTTCATCGTTCAGGTCGCGATGGGGCCATCCGTGCGCCCAGTCTTCACACTCTACCAGCACTGAGTCAACGACAGTCTGACCATGCACCAGGCCGCGGTGCAGTTCAGGGGAGGGCGTGGTGAGTCACGCCGCTTCCGGTTCGTGGGAAGAGCTATGCCTACGGAGAGGCATGCTATGCAGATGGCAGCCCGCGAGGCGATAGCTCGTCTCAGGGATGTCCTTTCCGTGATGAGGACTCGTCGTTACCGTTATCTTCCGTGCCATGTGCCTTACACCTGTCACTACGCATACTCCTGCCCCAGAGGAGAACGAGACGAGGCTTTTGAGATGCTCATTGAGTATCTCCGGGCCCTGGAGGCAGCCTTCGACAACCTGGTGGACGACTTCGTAGCTACCCGCATGGACTCAGTCCATGGCTGTGCTGCCAACAGGAGGGAGCTCCTACCCATCGCTCCGCCACCGACTTTTGTCTCGTCATCAGCATCTTTTACGCCTACTCGTCGCCTGCCTTCTACCGAAGAATTTAACCAAGTCATTGCACCCACTCCAGCGCGCACTACACCAACCTTCGCGCCCACTCCTGTACGTGTTGCTCCGCCCCTGG
>NW_021214242.1:0-966 GCF_002162155.2 Triticum dicoccoides | reverse complement strand
CGTCGTCTGCCGCCCCGTCTCGCGCTCTACCGCGACACCCTCTCCCACCCCTTCCTCGCCCCCTCCTTTTGCCACCGCCCTTTCGCCACCGCCACCGCCACCGCCCCCCTTCTTCACTTAATTAATTTGTTTTTACTACATGTTTTCAGGACTGACATAATGGCGGACGATAGAGCTGACCCGATTATGGACAACTATGATCCGGACGGTGAAGCACATATGTTCGGCATCATAAACGGCGATATTCTATATGTGCCGACCGGAGAAGAAGAAGATGATATCTCTTCTTATCTGAACCTTGACGGTGAAGATGAAGGGCGCCGTCAGCAAGATGATGCCGAACAAACGTCGATAAACGACGATCTTCAAATGGAAGTAGCAACCACCTCCGGCACCGAGGTATATATATACATTGAGCCTCTGGTGATATAAACTAACTGATTTGAATAAATATGTGTGTACTAACGCGCGCGACTCTTTCTTATTTTAGCCCTCGGCCGGATCGTCGAAACAATCGCGTACGTCGTCAAAGCGTGGCGCAACCAAGACGATGAAACAAGGAGAAACATGCACCATCGAGGTTGTCGACAGTGCAACCGGCAGGCCGCTGGAGCCCCGCAAGAACGCCACCAAGTTTGTCAGCCAATGCGGAGCCATTGTTAGAGACAACATCTCGATCACCGTCCAGGAGTGGAATGAGCCAAAGAAGGCACGAATTGATGGTTTCACTTTTGTCGATAAGAGAACAAAAAAAGATTGCTTCAAGAAGCTTATGGAACATTTCGTTCTACCTCCGGAATACAACAAATTCGATGAGGAGGGTAACAAGATTGAGGAAAACAAGGAGAGGAGGAGGCTAGTCAAACAGTTCGCTCTTCATAAGATGGCCGACGCATTCCGGAAATTCAAGCAAAATCTAGCCCATGACTTTGTCAAGCAGAACAAGACTCCGGATTTCAAAGGACA
>NW_021214241.1:0-626 GCF_002162155.2 Triticum dicoccoides | reverse complement strand
TTTTAGGTGTTTCTGAGTGTTTTGAGACAGGTGCCATTATAGGAAGTTTTTTTTGACCCGTTTCCAGTTTTTGGGTCCGGGCAGCCGAAAAAAAAAATTGGTCGAAAAAATTTCGTGCCCATCCTGTCAGTTTGAGCTAGGAAGAGTTTTGAGACACTCGCCATTATAGTGATTTTTCGCAAAAAAAAACAAAAAGCAGCGCAAAAAAAAAGAGAGCGCAAAAAAAAAAAGAGCGAAAAAAAAATCAGAGTGTGCTTTTCCCTTGTTTACGTGCCGCGCCGTGATTTTGTTAGTGTTCTAGGCTCGCGTCTCTAGCACAGTCTAGCCTAGGACCAGCAGAGTACCGTCGTTGAGCGTTTATTCAACTTTGCATCTCTGAATTGATTATTGCTGACCCTTTTTGCTACCATATTATAAGCCTTCCCAGCTCCACATACATCTACGTCGTGCGTTTGACTCTCCCTGGTAATCGCTCTATCCAAGCTTTGAGAGTTTTTGACTACAACGGTTGCCGATCACCGCCTGCTGCTGGGTAAGAACTGGTAAGAATTTGAGATTTGCTTGACGGATTTGTGACACCCACCACCACCACTTGTTCGTAGTCTGTAGGATCATATTCTTGTGTG
>NW_021214240.1:0-1315 GCF_002162155.2 Triticum dicoccoides | reverse complement strand
TTTGCGCCTTGTGACAAACATATCGCACGTGCGCGATATATATTAATCCCGTTATATTATTTTTGACGTTTGCGATATGTTTAAGCTCGATGCTCATTGCTCGCGCGTCTTGGGGCGGCTTTGTGGCGCGAAGAGCGCTTTCTGAAAGGGGTGGAAAAAACTCGTGTTGCTGCGGTATGGAGGGAGGGGTGGAAACCGTGGAAAACTCGTCTCCGTGATTGAGCGGGAGAGTAAGTAGTATAGGACATTATCCATTGTTAGGGAACGGTTGTAATGGTAGTGAGAATGTAGAATCGTCTTTGGAGCGGACCTGGGAGTGGCAAGCATAAGGGACGAAGACGGGGAAACATGTCGGATGCGATCATACCAGCACTAAAGCACCGGATCCCATCAAAACTCCGAAGTTAAGCGTGCTTGGGCGAGAGTAGTACTAGGATGGGTGACCTCCTGGGGAATCCTCGTGTTGCATTCCTTTTATAATTATTTTTTGCGCCTTGTGACAAACATATCGCACGTGCGTGATATATATTAATCCCGTTATATTATTTTTGACGTTTGCGATATGTTTAAGCTCGATGCTCATTGCTCACGCGTCTTGGGGCGGCTTTGTGGCGCGAAGAGCGCTTTCTGAAAGGGGTGGAAAAAACTCGTGTTGCTGCGGTATGGAGGGAGGGGTGGAAACCGTGGAAAACTCGTCTCCGTGATTGAGCGGGAGAGTAAGTAGTATAGGACATTATCCATTGTTAGGGAACGGTTGTAATGGTAGTGAGAATGTAGAATCGTCTTTGGAGCGGACCTGGGAGTGGCAAGCATAAGGGACGAAGACGGGGAAACATGTCGGATGCGATCATACCAGCACTAAATCACCGGATCCCATCAGAACTCCGAAGTTAAGCGTGCTTGGGCGAGAGTAATACTAGGATGGGTGACCTCCTGGGAAGTCCTCGTGTTGCATTCCTTTTATAATTATTTTTTGCGCCTTGTGACAAACATATCGCACGTGCGCGATATATATTAATCCCGTTATATTATTTTTGACGTTTGCGATATGTTTAAGCTCGATGCTCATTGCTCGCGCGTCTTGGGGCGGCTTTGTGGCGCGAAGAGCGCTTTCTGAAAGGGGTGGAAAAAACTCGTGTTGCTGCGGTATGGAGGGAGGGGTGGAAACCGTGGAAAACTCGGCTCCGTGATTGAGCGGGAGAGTAAGTAGTATAGGACATTATCCATTGTTAGGGAACGGTTGTAATGGTAGTGAGAATGTAGAATCGTCTTTGGAGCGGACCTGGGAGTGGCAAGCATAAGGGACGAAGACGGG
>NW_021214239.1:0-894 GCF_002162155.2 Triticum dicoccoides | reverse complement strand
TCGATGAACATAAAAAGGTTAAGGTTGCGGTTGGTTCTTTCACTGGTTATGCTTTGGTTTGGTGGAGTGAATATTGTCGGTTACACCCTGATTATATACCTACTACTTGGGATGATTTGAAACTTGCCATGCGACATACTTTCGTCCCTGCTTATTATACTCGTGACATGATTAAGAAGTTGCAACACTTAAAACAAGGTAGTGAAACTGTAACAAAATATTATGATGATTTACAAACTACCTTGTTGCATTCCTCTTTAGAAGAAAGTGAAGATGATTTTATGGATAGATTTTGGGGAGGATTAAACCGTGATATTCAAGAGATACTAATTCATGAAGAGTGTTATCCTGTGGACCATTTGTTTCATCTTGCTTGCAAAGCTGAACAAGAAATAAAACGACGTGTTGGCCACGAGGAGAACAAGCGCATGGTGCACATTCCAAGAGTTGACATGATTGTGCCTTCAACTACTAGGCATACTATGACAACCACATCCGTTGTTGTCAGGACTACATCACCTCCACCATGTGACACATCGCCCCCGAGAGTGGCTACATCATCTGAGTTGATCATAAGAGGTAATGACAAAGGTACTGATCTTCCATCTCTACATGAGAATGATGAATGCCTTGTCAATTTGAATGCACCATCTGATGAGCTACCCACTACTTTGATCACACCACCTATTTTAGAGGACTATGTTGATAATTTGACTTTGCCATGTGATCAAACAACTGAAATACCAACAATTTTGAGTGCACCCATTGAATTAACTATTGATGCAAAAGAACCAATGTTTAATCATTTTGATATGACCTCTAATCTTGGTGATGATTCTGTGTTGAATGACTTATTGCATGTTTGCTTATTTAAGCATGTTGTAGCATGTAAAT
>NW_021214238.1:0-1026 GCF_002162155.2 Triticum dicoccoides | reverse complement strand
AATGTCAGGCTATGCATCAGAATAGGATTAACGAAAGCAGTAACATGCTACACTACTCTAATGCAAGCAGTATAGAGAAGAGTAGGCGATATCTGGTGATCAAGGGGGGGCTTGCCTGGTTGCTCTGGCAAGAGAGAGGGGTCGTCAACTCCGTAGTCGAACTGGGCAGCAGCAGCGTCGGTCTCGTAGTCTACCGGAGAGAAGAGGGGGAAGAAACAATGAATACCAAGTAAACAGATGCATATCGGTGCATGACATGTCAAGAAGCGATGCTAGGCGTGCCCTAACGTGGTATAAGGTGGTACTGGTCAAGGGGGAATCATCCGGGAAAGTATTCCCGGTGTTTCGTGTTTTCGGGCAAAGGAGCCGGAGGGGGAAAGTTGCGGGTTCGATAGGTTAGGGGGGTGTGGTGGACGAACGGACTGCGTATCCGGAATCGTCTCGTCGTTCTGAGCAACTTTCACGTTGAAAATATTTTAATCCGAGTTACGGATTAAAAGATATGATTTTTAAAAGATTTTAACAATTTTGGAATTTAATTATTTATTTAATTAATTCGAAAAAAATGTATTTATGACGTCATCATGATGTCATGCTGACGTCAGCAGTCAACAGGGGTTGACTGAGTCAACCCTGACATGTGGGTCCAGTGGGACCCACCTGTCATTCTCTAATTAAATTAATTAGGGTTTAGGTTAATCTAATTACAGTTTAATTAAACTTAACTAGTTAATTAATTTAATTAAACCGGATTAATTAACTTAATTAATTAATTAATTAATTAATAATATTATTAAATCATTTTAATTTTATTAATTATATTTATTGTTTTTATTTATTTTATTATTTATTATTTATTTATTTATATTTTTATTATTATTATTAGTATTATTATTTTTTTTATGTTCTGGGGCGAGGGCCCTGTTTGTCATAGGCACAGAGGCCTTGCGGGTCGGGCGCGGGTGCGGGCACGCGCCCATCAGGGCCACCAGGGGGGCGCCGGCGATAGCAGGGCACGGCGAGGCC
>NW_021214237.1:0-882 GCF_002162155.2 Triticum dicoccoides | reverse complement strand
AACCAGAAGGGTTTGAACAAATTTGAATCAAGGATTCAAATTTCAAATTCAAATATGGCCTTTTTAAAGTGCTTTTCCTTGTTCTGCTTAAAACATCAATTTAACTTGTTTGATCATGCATGAAAATAGTACAGATGGATAGATTGGATTTTTCTGATCATTTTTCATATATAATTTGTCCAATTTGGAGTTACAGAATAAAAGTTATGAATTTTTGAAGTTTAAATAATATTCTGGAATTTCCTGATTTAAATTAAATCCAGAAATTATAATTATTGCGCCAGCATGACGTCAGCATGACGTCAGTGGTCAACTGCGGCTGGCTGGAGTCAAACCTGACGTGTGGGGGCCACACGTCAGTGACAGGGGGGGTTTAATAGGTTTAAATTAATCCTAATTAGGGATTAGTGGCGCTGGGGCCCACTGTCAGTGTTAGGGGGGGTTGACTAACGGTAATTAGTACTAACTAACTACCTGTCCGACAGGGCCCACGCGTCAGTGACCCTGGGGTCAAACCTCAGGTCGGACAGGTCAAACCCCACCGGCGACATGACGCCGGCGAGGCCCGAGACGGCGGCGAAAGTGCTTTTTGCCATTCCGGCAACCAAATGGACGGCGGAAGGCATCTACGTGTTGCTGAGGTTGAGCCGCGACTATTGGTGGTGGTGGTTGGGCTCGGGGTGGCCGGAGTTGACGGCGGCGAGCTCGGCTGCGGCTGCCGGAGTTCGGGTGCGGTCGGAATCGACGTTGCAGGGGGCTTGGGGAGGCGTTAGTGCGCGCTACGTGCTCCTAGTGAGGTGTGGAGCACGATGGTGGGCTCGGTTGGGTGCTACGGTGACCGTGGCCACGACGGCGACATCGCCGGCGGCGTGGAGCTCTCGG
>NW_021214236.1:0-992 GCF_002162155.2 Triticum dicoccoides | reverse complement strand
CTGTAGCGGGCTAGCAGGACTCCGGTACTCAATGCGTGACATTTCCCCGAAGGGACAGACACAGGAACGAAGAAGGACACATGCCGGCCAGCCTAAGTGTTCCAGAGCAGTAGCAAGCTACCATGGCTCAGCGGTAACACTAGGAGACATTTCCCGGTAAGAGAGGCTACTAAAGATAAACAACTAGATAGTCAGATCCCACACATACCAAGCATTTCAATCATACACACAATATGCTCGATATGTGCAAATACAACGAAGCATCACAACATGACTCTACGACACAAGTACTTTATTTAAGGCTCAGGGAGCCATACATAACATACACAAAGGTACGGGTCTCACGACCCAACATACAAGTCATACAGTCATACAAACCAGCAGCGGAAGTAACTTGTCTGAGTACAGACAACTAGTAAAATAAAAGAGGCTTGGAAAGCCTAGCTATATTACGTGGTCCTTCACAAGCTCAGGGTCACCACCTGGGTCTTTAGCCTACTCGTTGATGTCAACGTCTATATAGAACCCATCAGAAGGGGTTGCAGCGTCTTCTGTAAAAATGTAGATTATAGCAACATGAGTACAAGGGTACTCAGCAAGACTTACATCAGATCCTACATACATGCATAGTATCAAGAAGGGTTGGTGGAGTTATTGCAGCAAGCCAGCTTTGACTCTTGGCTAGGCTATTCTACGATACTCCAACTTGAAATGGTTTTGCGCACACGAGTCCACTACTCACCACTTCAATACACTACCGAGGATCCACCTCCGTCTTCCTACGGAAGAGCCATCCTCGGCACTCACACTTATCTTGAGGCTTTTAGTAGTTTCCATTTACTTGTCTATGAACTGTATAGGCAACCAAGTAGTCCTTTACCGCGGACGCGGCTATTCGAATAGATCATGTTAACCCTGCAGGGGTGTACTCCTTCATACATGTTTCCACCACTTAGCGTCTGCACACGACATGTGCTCGGCAGACTTCAAGC
>NW_021214235.1:0-1238 GCF_002162155.2 Triticum dicoccoides | reverse complement strand
GATGTGTGCGGTCCAATGAGCGTTGAGGCTCGCGGAGGATATCGTTATGTTCTCACTCTCACAGATGACTTGAGTAGATATGGGTATGTCTACTTAATGAAACACAAGTCTGAGACCTTTGAAAAGTTCAAGGAATTTCAGAATGAGGTGGAGAATCAACGTGACCGAAAGATAAAATTCTTACGATCAAATCGTGGAGGAGAATACTTAAGTCACGAATTTGGTATACACTTAAAGAAATGTGGAATCGTTTCACAGCTCACGCCGCCTGGAACACCTCAGCGAAACGGTGTGTCCGAACGTCGTAATCGCACTCTATTGGATATGGTGCGGTCTATGATGTCTCTTACCGATTTACCGCTATCATTTTGGGGATACGCTCTAGAGACAGCTACATTCACTTTAAATAGGGCACCGTCTAAATCCGTTGAGATGACACCGTATGAATTATGGTTTGGAAAGAAACCTAAGCTGTCGTTTCTAAAAGTTTGGGGATGTGAAGCTTATGAAAAGCTCGAACCCAAGTCGGAAAAATGCGTATTCATAGGATACCCTAAGGAAACTATAGGGTATACCTTCTACTTAAGATCCGAAGGCAAGATCTTTGTTGCCAAGAACGGATGCTTTCTGGAAAAAGAGTTTCTCTCGAAAGAAGTAAGTGGGAGGAAAGTAGAACTCGATGAAGTACTACCTCTTGAGCGGGATAGTGACGCAGCACAGGAAACCGTTCGTGTGATGCCCACACCAACTGAAGAGGAAAACCATGATAATGATCAAAGTACTTCGGATCAAGTTACTGCTGAACTTCGTAGGTCCACAAGGACACGTTCCGCACCAGAGTGGTACGGCAACCCTGTCCTGGAAATCATGTTGTTAGACAACAATGAACCTTCGAACTATGAAGAAGCAATGGCGGGCCCGGATTCCAACAAATGGCTTGAAGCCATGAAATCCGAGATAGAATCCATGTATGAAAACAAAGTATGGACTTTGACAGACTTGCCCGATGATCGGCGAGCGATAGAAAACAAATGGATCTTTAAGAAGAAGACGGACGCGGATGGTAATGTTACCATCTATAAAGCTCGACTTGTCGCTAAGGGTTATCGACAGGTTCAAGGGATTGACTATGACGAGACATTCTCTCCCGTAGCGAAGCTAAAGTCCGTCCGAATCATGTTAGCAATTGCCGCATACTATGATTATGAGATATGGCAGATGGACGTCAAAACAGCATT
>NW_021214234.1:0-1123 GCF_002162155.2 Triticum dicoccoides | reverse complement strand
TAATGCCACGTGCTGATGGTCCCTTTAAGGTGTTAGAGAAAATAAATGATAATGCATATAAACTTGAGCTGCCTGCAGATTTTGGGGTTAGTCCCACTATTAACATTGCAGATTTGAAGCCTTATTTGGGTGAGGAAGATGAACTTCCGTCGAGGACGACTTCATTTCAAGAAGGGGAGGATGATGAGGACATCAATACAATTGTTACACCCACAGCCCCTGCTGCTATACATACTGGACCAATTACTAGAGCTCGTGCACGCCAACTAAATTACCAGGTACTTTCGTTTCTTGGTAATGATTTTAATGTTCATGAGAATATGATGCTGCCTAAATTGGATACATTTGTTTTGCTTACAAATGAAGGGCCTAGCTTGGAGAAGGATGAACATTGGAGCAAGAACAAGCATGGAGATGATGGAATGCGCAAGGGGAACAAGAACGGAGTTACAAGTGATGATTTCAGGACTTTGAAGCCACCATAATGGGTGCATGAAGCCTTGGACGAAATATACAAGATGCCACTTCATAAATTTCGTCCCGAGGCTATTTTAGGTGCTGCGTCACCATATTATTGGGCCAGTGATAGAGGCAAAGGTGTCCCGTCTTTCGATGAGATGGTGGATTTCGCTTTGGAGGAAGTCGACTTTGACGATCCGACTACGATCGTGCGAGGACGTCGCGCCTTAGCAATCGCTAAACCAACTCCGAGAGGTTATTGACCACGCCGGAGCACGATCAACCTGACCACGAGGGTCTGTTTCCTGCGAGCAAACGAAGAACAAGCAAGAAACTAAGATTGCAATCTAGATATTGTGAATATAAGATGAAAGCTTTATTGATCAAGGTGGGGTTCTGTGACGCCTTTGTCTGGTCGTTGAACACAAACGAAGTACGCGAAGTTGCAGCTATGGCGAACTTTTAATCTAAACAAAACCCAAAGTCTAAACGATGCCCTAAGGGCTGTATATATGGAGGAAGAGGGGGGAATTTCGTGGCCCTTGGTGGAGGGGTCCGAAATCAACCCTATCTCTTGTTTCCCCACACATACGGACTCTAAAAATAGCCTATACTTATGTATTTCGAAATTACATGGGCCTGGCCCAATAATAAGGTGACGCAG
>NW_021214233.1:0-810 GCF_002162155.2 Triticum dicoccoides | reverse complement strand
TGGAGCGGTAGGGAAGAAGAGGGGGTTGTGGCGGAGCTTCTGAGCTAGTCGAGGGAGCGAGGGGTGGCCGGAGTCGGCTGCTATGGCGAACGGCGGCGACGGTGGTGTTCGGCCGTGTGAGAGAGAGAGCGAGGGAGAGGAGGGGAGAGCCGGGGGAGAGTGAGAGAGAGCAGGGGGGGAGGCGTGGCGTCGTCCGGGGCATCGAGCGAGGAGGGGAGGGCAGGCAAGCAGGGAGAGAGGTGGCGTGGCGCGGTGGCGCGCGCGCGCGCCGGCCACACTCCCCTCCCTCTGTCGGGATGAAGACGACAGAGGAGGGAGGCGGGCTGGGCCGGCCAGCTGGATGGGCTGCACAGGGAGGAGCCCAGGTAAGCTTCTCCCTTTTATTTTTTTTTCTGTTTTCTAATTTCTGACATTTGTTTTGATTTAAATAATATATTAAATCATTTATTTAACTTATGCCAATTTTTGCAGGGGCTAGATATATTATTCCAGAGCTCCTTTATAATTGGCATAATATTTGGACATATATTTATATATATAGAAATATATTTCCAAAGCAAATATTTATGCATTAATTCCAAATGCCCAAAATAAATGTCCATGAGCCACTAAAAATATTGGTTTGATTTTTATCTCTGTCCAATATTTTCAGAGATCAACATGAGCATTTTCTTGGACCCTTTTGGAGAAATTTTTATTTGGATCATTTTCAAAATGATTCTGAGGGTTTCACAGATCCCCATTTCAAGTTTCTGATGAAAGAGTAAACATGATGCAACACTCTAATGCATGACTAGCTAGGGTGTGACA
>NW_021214232.1:0-899 GCF_002162155.2 Triticum dicoccoides | reverse complement strand
ACGACACAACTAGTGCGAACTAGTGATACTACCACTAACTCAGACCGATCCGTAGTAGTCCTCGTAGAAGTCACCTCCATAGCCTGGAAGCTCAACATGATCATCCGGAAACAGACGATCTCGCGGAGCTTGTGGACCATAGGGGCTAGGATGAGGTCTTGGACCAACAGACGGTGGCCTGCGGGGACCGCGAGGTGGGGTGATGCCTCCTACATCACGCCAACCCATCACGTCTGGCAGAGCAGATCTCACAGGATAGAGATCGCGCATATCTGAATATCCAGCTTGCACCGCCGGTGCAAACCGAGTCAATGTGGCCCAGTGGTCAGCACGGGTATTGAAGAGCTCTAACCTCAAGGCCCGATTTTCACGGTCCTTATCCTCGAGCATCTCAGCAGTGGTGCTAGTCCGTGAATCCTCCTGGGTGGGGTCAGCATAGATAGCCTGGAGATACCCTTGTGCTCCCGAAAGTGATCCTGGCATATACCGGAAATCAGAGTCCCGAAATAGTCCAGATCTGACTCGCATGATGGTCATCATAGAGTAGGCGGCATCCTGCACAGCCATCTCAATAGTAACCCCGAGTCCATAGGAGCAGTGAAGGGGCTCGGTGGATCCAGGATAAGATGGAAATATCCTGACAGTGCAGAGATACTGGCTTTGATTAAAGTCTCGGAATTGCTCTTCGACCGTGTACTCAGGATACCAGCGGTATCCAGCCTCAGTCATTACCCTGACCAACTTGGCAGTATGGCCGGGTACATCTAGGCATCGAGTCAGGCGAACCACTTGATTGAGGTCGCGAGTGGCCATCTGAAAGCACAATCATAATGCAAAGGCATTAGAATTTCTAGCAAAATTTCGGCAGCATAACAGCTGTAAATGCTCAAGAAGGATTT
>NW_021214231.1:0-1006 GCF_002162155.2 Triticum dicoccoides | reverse complement strand
TCATATCTTGCATTTTGCATCCCGCATCGCATCCCGCATAACATATCGTCATTTCATCATATTGCTTGGTCTTGCCCGTGGTTGATTGTATCCTTGTTGCTTGTTTGTCTTGTTGGGTAGAGCCGGGAGACGAGTTCGCTACCGAGGAGCCCGTTGAGTTTGCTTGTGAGGATCCAGTCAACTCTGACAACTGTGCAGGCAAGATGATCATACCCTCGAAATCACTACTATCTTTGCTATGCTAGTTTGCTCGCTCTTTTGCTTTGCCACTGCTACGATGCCTACCTTTTGCTTGTCAGCCTCCCAATTGCCATGTTGAACCTCTAACCCACCATTGTCCTAGCAAACCGTTGATTGGCTATGTTACCGCTTTGCTCAGCCCTTCTTATAGCGTTGTTAGCTGCAGGTGAAGATTGAAGCCGTTCCTTGTTGGAACATTTATTTACTTGTTGGGATATCATTATATTGCTATGTTATCTTAATGCATCTATATACTTGGTAAAGGGTGGAATGCTCGGCCTCTCGCCTAGTATTTTGTTCCACTCTTGCCGCCCTAGTTTCCGTCATATCGGTGTTACGTTCCCGGATTGTGCGTCCCTTACGCGGTTGGGCTATAATGGGAACCCCTTGATAGTTCGCCTTGATTAAAGCTTTTCCAGCAATGCCCAACATTGGTTTTACCATTTGCCACCTAGCCTCTTTTTCCCTTGGGTTTCCGGAGCCCGAAGGTCATCTTTATTTTAGCCCCCCACGGGCCAGTGCTCCTCTGAGTGTTGGTCCGAACTAGAGCCCTGTGCAGCGCCACCTCGGGGAAACTCAAGGGTTGGTTTTAGTTGTACGGATTGCTCATCTGAGTGTGCCCTGAGAAAGAGATATGTGCAGCTCCTATCGGGATTTGTCGGCACATTCGGGCGGTGTTGCTGGACTTGTTTTAACCTGTCGAATCATCTTGTTGTACCAAGATACCGAGTCTGATCGGTGTGTCTTGGGTGGAGGTCTATTCCTT
>NW_021214230.1:0-1020 GCF_002162155.2 Triticum dicoccoides | reverse complement strand
CGAACCATCAGGCAAGCAACCAACCATTTGATCATATCGATACAATCCCATGTTCTCGCTCCTGCTCTCTTTTACTGCATTAAGACAACGCGTTTCAAACTGCTGTGTGCTACGGTAGTTGAACCCATTTCCTCTGCATGACCTGTCATTGCCACAGTAACTAGATGAAACCCACTAGCATGTGTAGGAGTTGTTTGAGCCATATGTATGTGTTGTTCCTACCTTGCTATGCCTGCTATGCTTAGAGTCGTGTCAGGTCTGGTTCATCTGGGTGATGGGCTAGAGTGAAATGTTTATGTCGGTAATGAGAGTGGTGTGGTGAACACGATTTGGTAAAGGTATCGATGAGAGGCCATGTAGGAGTACATGGTGGGTTGTTTCATTGAAGCCGACCTTAAGCACTGAGATCTGTATGTGTGATTTAAGAATCAGCTACTACCATGCATTAGGCCCGAAACCAATGGACCCTCTCGGTTTCTTATTCACCCTAGTTCTCTGTCCAGGAGTTGCAAGTAGTTTCTGGTGTTCGTAGCCTACTGGAGGCCGTGGACAGCGCTGACCGTAGGGGTGGGCTGTGATGCGGTAGGTACGTGGCACGGTGTACCGAATACCCGTTAGGTATCTCGGGAACCCTGTTCACATCGTTCGGGGCCATATGGGAAACCTCGGCCGGACTCCCTGCGGATGGAACCTGGATAGGCGATAAACCTGGACTGGAGGCTTAGGTGATTAGGTAGGTCGTGGCCGACACCCACGTTGGGCTTCCGCTTGAAGGTTGCCGAGTACATGTCGTGTAAACGACGGTAAGTGGTGAGAGCGTGTATGAAGAAGTACACCCCTGCAGGGTTAACATGATCTATTCGAATAGCCGCGTCCGCGGTAAAGGACTACTTGGTTGCCTATACAGTTCATAGACAAGTAAATGGAAACTGTTAAAAGCCTCAAGACAAGTGTGAGTGCCGAGGATGGCTCTTCCGTAGGAAGACGGAGGCGGATCCTCGGTAGTGTATTGAATTGGTG
>NW_021214229.1:0-697 GCF_002162155.2 Triticum dicoccoides | reverse complement strand
GGCGGGCGGCGGCGGCGGCTGGCGGCCGCGGCGGCCGCGGGGCTGGGCTAGGGTTAGGGTTTCGGCCGGCTGGGCTCTCTCGCCCCGGGGTGGCGCCTTATAAAGGCCCCGGCCAGGGGAGTCCTGGCCGAGTACGGCCCATAGTCGGTTCCGCGTTTTTTTTTAATAATTACCCTCGGAAGAAAAATAAAAAGAAATACTAAACGGACTCCAAAAATCACAAAATAAATTTTCCCGGGTTTCTAAAATCAAGCCCGATAAAGTGAACATTTATCTGGGCCCAAACTACAAATTTGAAAAACGCGCATTTTTCCTAAATTCAAATAAAAATACCGAAAAACTCCAAAATAAATCTTATTTGATTTTTTTATTAAATCCTCAATATTTCTATATTTTGGGAAAGTCATTTTATTCCCTCTCTCATATTTTTGTAATAGAAATAATTGATGATAAAATAAATAAAATCAAATGATCCTGTTTACATAATTTGAGAAAACTCAAATATGTAAATAACGAAATCCCCAACTCTCTCCGTGGGTCCTTGAGTTGCTTAGGATTTTCTAGGATCAAAACCAAAAGCAAAATAAAATATGATATGCATGATGACCTAATGTATAACATTCCAAATTGAAAATTTGGGATGTTACAAACCTACCCCCCTTAAGATGAATCTCGCCCTCAAGATTCGGGTTGGCTA
>NW_021214228.1:0-880 GCF_002162155.2 Triticum dicoccoides | reverse complement strand
GTGGTGAACACGATTTGGTAAAGGTATCGATGAGAGGCCATGTAGGAGTACATGGTGGGTTGTTTCATTGAAGCCGACCTTAAGCACTGAGATCTGTATGTGTGATTTAAGAATCAGCTACTACCATGCATTGGGCCCTGAAATATGACCCCGCTCGACTTCTTATTCACCCTAGCTCTCTGTCCAGGAGTTGCAAGTAGTTTCTGGTGTTTGTAGCCTACTGGAGGCCGTGGACAGCGCTGACCGTAGGGGTGGGCTGTGATGCGGTAGGTACGTGGCCGGGTGTACCGAATACCCGTTAGGTATCTCGGGAACCCTGTTCACATCGTTCGGGGCCGTATGGGAAACCTCGGCCGGACTCCCTGCGGATGGAACCCGAATAGGCGATAAACCTGGACTAGAGGCTTAAGGGTTTAGGTAGGTCGTGGTCTACACCCACGTCGGCTTTTGCTTGAAGTCTGCCGAGCACATGTCGTGTGCATACGCTAAGTGGTGGAAACATGTATGAAGAAGTACACCCCTGCAGGGTTATCATGATCTATTCGAATAGCCGCGTCCGCGGTAAAGGACTACTTGGTTGCCTATACAGTTCATAGACAAGTAAATGGAAACTACTAAAAGCCTCAAGATAAGTGTGAGTGCCGAGGATGGCTCTTCCGTAGGAAGACGGAGGTGGATCCTCGGTAGTGTATTGAATTGGTGAGTAGTGGACTCGTGTGCGCAAAACCATTTCGAGTTGGAGTCTCGTAGGTTAGCCTAGCCAAGAGTCAAAGCTGGCTTGCTGCAACAACTCCACCAACCCTTCTTGATAATATGCATGTATGTAGGATCTGATGTAAGTCTTGCTGAGTACCTTTGTACTCATGTTGCTATAATTTAC
>NW_021214227.1:0-994 GCF_002162155.2 Triticum dicoccoides | reverse complement strand
GATTATCCTCATTGCTGCACAGAAGAATTACGTCCTGGAAGCACCGCTGGGTGCCAGGCCTGCTGCTGGAGCAACGCCAGATGTTATGAACGTCTGGCAGAGCAAAGCTGATGACTACTCGATAGTTCAGTGTGCCATGCTTTACGGCTTAGAATCGGGACTTCAACGACGTTTTGAACGTCATGGAGCATATGAGATGTTCCAGGAGTTGAAGTTAATATTTCAAGCAAATGCCCGGATTGAGAGATATGAAGTCTCCAATAAGTTCTATAGCTGCAAGATGGAGGAGAACAGTTCTGTCAGTGAGCATATACTCAAAATGTCTGGGTATAATAATCACTTGATTCAATTGGGAGTTAATCTTCCGGATGATTGCGTCATCGACAGAATTCTCCAATCACTGCCACCAAGCTACAAGAGCTTCGTAATGAACTATAATATGCAAGGGATGAACAAGACTATTCCCGAGCTCTTCGCAATGCTGAAAGCTACGGAGGTAGAAATCAAGAAGGAGCATCAAGTGTTGATGGTTAACAAGACCACTAGTTTCAAGAAAAAGGGTAAAGGGAAGAAAAAGGGGAACTTCAAAAAGAACGGCAAGCAAGTTGCTGCTCAAGAGAAGAAACCCAAGTCTGGACCTAAGCCTGAAATTGAGTGCTTCTACTGCAAGCAGACTGGTCACTGGAAGCGGAACTGCCCCAAGTATTTGGCGGATAAGAAGGATGGCAAGGTGAACAAAGGTATATGTGATATACATGTTATTGATGTGTACCTTACTAGAGCTCGCAGTAGCACCTGGGTATTTGATACTGGTTCTGTTGCTAATATTTGCAACTCGAAACAGGGACTACAGAATAAGCGGGCACTGGCAAAGGACGAGGTGACGATGCGCGTGGGAAACGGTTCCAAAGTCGATGTGATCGCAGTCGGCACGCTACCTCTACATCTACCTTCGGGATTAATATTAGACCTAAGTAATTGTTATTTGGTGCCA
>NW_021214226.1:0-1148 GCF_002162155.2 Triticum dicoccoides | reverse complement strand
TAGGTAGCACGATCAATCTTAGAATGATGATTCACTAACCAACATGCTAAGAATGAAATTATTGTCCTTTAACTACCAAACAACGGAGTTGCTAGCAGTATTGATTTCACACACCACGATTCACTTGTCGACATTCCGGTTACGATAACACAGGAACCGAGGAATGAACAATGATGGCGAGAAGTATCACTGTGTCAAGAGTTCATAGGATGGTGTGCAATTCCCATGACATTCTTGATATAAAGATGGTAATACTCCAAGGTGGAACAGAGTAAAAGTTGGATTGGCATTTTTATCTGCGGAGTACGATGGTTTTGACCTAATCCTAGATATGGATGAGGTATTGGAGTTTGTTTCTCCTAGTCATTCCGTGATGGAATGGCTTGACGGACCACAAGAGTAATAGGCATCGATAAACGAACGCACGCATACTCTTGACTATCAATTGATAGACGAAGGTCAGAAGACAATTAAAGAGGGACAACTCAAAGGAACATACGATTTTCTGAGTTGTGGATGCATGGTTTAGCATGTCGAACGAATTCCACATATTTCTTCCGGATAACCCATGCAAAAAGGTAGAACTGGCAGAGTCACAATGTAGAATCGAGAACCCTTCGAGAGCACTCTGATTGTGATCTTTCGATCAGCGAGGAACATCTGCCATAAGCGGTTCATAGTATTTGGAAGAAAGGAATACCACGAACATCGAGGACTAATGCAAAGGTTACTAATAACCTAAAGGAACGGGCAAAACTATCAACATGAAGCAAGTAGGGTGAATCTCGGGTTCAAAACCCAGGGATAGAATACCTATTACTAAGTAGCATCACGGGATGCTTTCGAGAATGATGGCCAGAATCATCACACTGGGAACACAAATCATGGCTAAATTACTAGATGATCCCCTAAGACACCTAGGGTCACAATAATAACTCCAACATAATGTCAAGGCAATAGAATACCTCAACTCAACAATTAGTGTGATTGAGCTGGCATAAAGGAACATCGAAACCAGAGGGAAAGGATTTTGCAAATGCATCAGACTATTTAGAAACCTGGAATGACTCGGACAGCATAACGGCTGTAAATGCTCAGAAAAGATTTGAGACATTCACAAAAATGGTGGCATAACCACTCAGAAGCAC
>NW_021214225.1:0-1204 GCF_002162155.2 Triticum dicoccoides | reverse complement strand
TCAAGGTGTTGAATACGATGAGATTTTCTTACTCGTATCGATGCTTAAAAGTCTGTCCGAATCATGTTAGCAATTGCCGCATTTTATGATTATGAAATTTGGCAGATGGATGTCAAAACTGCATTCCTGAATGGATTTCTGGAAGAAGAGTTGTATATGATGCAACCGGAAGGTTTTGTCGATCCAAAGGGAGCTAACAAAGTGTGCAAGCTCCAGCGATCCATTTATGGACTGGTGCAAGAATCTCGGAGTTGGAATATACGCTTTGATAAGTTGATCAAAGCATATAGTTATTGTACAGACTTACAGTGAAGCCTGTATTTACAAGAAAGTGAGTGGGAGCACTACAACATTTCTGATAAGTATATGTGAATGACATATTGTTGATCGGAAATAATGTAGAATTATTCTGCAAAGCATGAAAGGATACTTGAATAAAAGTTTTTCAAAGAAATACCTTGGTGAAGCTGCTTACACATTGAGCATCAAGATCTATATAGATAGATGAAGACGCTTGATAAGATTTTTTCAATGAATACATACCTTGATAAATTTTTGAAATAGTTCAAAATGGAACAGTCAAAGAAGGAGTTCTTGCCTGTGTTGCAAGGTGTTAAGTTGAGTAAGACTCAAAGCCCGACCACGGCAGAAAATAGAAAGAGAATGAAAGTCATTCCCTATGCCTCAGTCATAGATTCTATAAAGTATGCCATGCTGTATACCAGATCTATTGTATGCCATACCACTGAGTTTGGCAAGGGAGTACAATAGTGATCTAGGAGTAGATCACTGGAGAGCGGTCAAAATTGTCCTTAGTGGAATAAGGATATGTTTCTCGATTATGGAAAAAGGTTCGTCGTAAAAGGTTACGCCGATGCAAGTTTGACACTAATCTAGATGACTCTAAGTCTTGATCTAGATACATATTGAAAGTGGGAGCAATTAGCTAGAGTAGCTCCGTGCAGAGCATTGTAGACATAGAATTCGCAAAATACTTACGGATCTGTATATGACATACCCGTTGACTAAGATTTTCTCACAAGCAAAACATGATCACACCTTAGTACTCCTTGGGTGTTAATCACATAGCGATGTGAACTAGATTACTGAATCTAGTAAACCCTTTGGGTGTTGGTCACATAGCGATGTGAACTATGGGTGTTAATCACATGGTGATGTGAACTATTGCTGTTAAATCACATGG
>NW_021214224.1:0-827 GCF_002162155.2 Triticum dicoccoides | reverse complement strand
GGAGAGAAGAGGGGGAAGAAACAATGAATACCAAGTAAACAGATGCATATCGATGCATGACATGTCAAGAAGCGATGCTAGGCGTGCCCTAACGTGGTATAAGGTGGTACTGGTCAAGGGGGAATCATCCGGGAAAGTATTCCCGGTGTTTCGTGTTTTCGGGCAGAGGAGCCGGAGGGGGAAAGTTGCGGGTTCGATAGGTTAGGGGGGTGTGGTGGACGAACGGACTGCGTATCCGGGTTCGCCACGTCGTTCTGAGCAACTTTCATGTTGAAAATATTTTAATCCGAGTTACGGATTAAAAGATATGATTTTTAAAAGATTTTAATAATTTTGGAATTTAATTAGTTATTTAATTAATTCGAAAAAAATGTATTTATGACGTCAGCATGATGTCATGCTGACGTCAGCAGTCAACAGGGGTTGACTGAGTCAACCCAGACATGTGGGTCCCACATGTCATTCTCTAATATCTAATTAACCTAATCAGAGTTAATTAACATTAGTTAATTAGGTTAATTAGTGATTAGTGCTAATTAATCAGAATTAATTAGATTAATTAATTGATTAATTAATTAATTAATTAGTTAATTAGTTAATTAGTTTTATTTAATTTTTCATTTTCCTTTTATTTTTAAACCGTTCTGTGGGGGTGGGGCCCCCATGTCATCGGCCCAGAGGGCCAAACGGGCATGCGGGCGTGGTGGGTTTGCGGGGCGGTGCCCGTTTCGGGCGCAACCCCGAAGGACGCGGCGTGGGCGCCCGAGGCCACGACGGTGGCCGGAGGGGCCGCAGCCACGGCGAGGGTGGCCGGGCGGCAAGCGGCG
>NW_021214223.1:0-1286 GCF_002162155.2 Triticum dicoccoides | reverse complement strand
ACAACTATAAATGAAAAAGGCTGAGGAGCCTGACTATCTACCAGATCCTGCCGAGGGCACAAGATCGTAGCTGAGGTAACAAGCTAAACGTCGAAGTCCACGTGGAACTACTAGTGAGACTGAAGTCTCTCTGCAAAAACATAAATTAAGCAACGTGAGTACAAATGTACCCAGCAAGACTTACATCAGATCTATCTACATATGCATCATTATCAACAAGGGGGTGGAGGAGTTTAACTGCAGCAAGCCAGCTTTGACTCGGTGGCTATCCTGAACTACGACTGCAAGAAACTCTTTTGAAGTGGCGCACACGAGTCCACATATTCACCAACCAATACACCACTATGGATCCGCTCCCGTCTTCCTACGAGAACGCCATCCATAGCACTCACGCTTATCTTGCGTATTTTAGAGTATCCACTTTCACTTGTCTATGAACTATGTAAGGAGTCCAAGTTTCCATATCCGAGGAATCCGGCTATTCGAATAGATGATGTTAACCCTGCAGGGGTGTACTTCTTCACACACGCTTTCGCCACTTATCGCCCTGTACACGTCATGTACCTCGGCAACCTTCAAGCGGAAGCCGGGCGAGGGAGTCGGCCACGACCTGACTAACCGAACAAGTCTCTAGTCTAGGTTTATCGCCTATTCGGGTTCCATCCGCAAGGAGATCCGGCCGGGGTGTCGCTTACGGCCCCAAACGATGTGTGCAGGGTTCCCAAGCCCACCAACCGGGTGCCACTTGGTACATCGGGCCACCGTGCCTAGTCTGTCCCAAGCCCACCTGTACCGGGTGCCACTTGGTAGACTACTAACACTACCTACAAATACCAGAAACTAGTTGCAACTCCTGGACAGAGATCATGTTGATTAATAAGTCGAGAGAGCTTGGAGCGCCCGGAGCCCAATGTGTGGTAGTAACTGATCATGGATCACAAACACAGAACTCAGTTCCTGAGGACGGCTGCAATGAGACAACCCACCATGTACTCCTACATGGCCTCTCACCGCTACCTTTACCAAATCGTGTTCACACACTTAGCTCACACACAGTAGGACATGTTCACACGCCTCTGATTCATCCCCGATGAATCAGACCTGACTCAACTCTAAGCAATAGCAGGCATGACAACAAACATGAATGAGTAGGCACAACAGGGCTCAAACAACTCCTACTCATGCTAGTGGGTTTCATCTATTTACTGTGGAATGACAGGTCATGCAAAGGATAAAGGGGTTCAGCTACCGCAGCAAGTATCAAATATGTCGTTGTTGTCCTAATG
>NW_021214222.1:0-1045 GCF_002162155.2 Triticum dicoccoides | reverse complement strand
AAAACAAGACATGGCATGAATCTAATCAAAGCATAGATCAAAAGTCCCTTACTAACCATAAGCCAAAAAGGATCAGAAAATATGATGGCACCCATGTAAACATAGCAAGTTTCGTTAACAGATTCAGCAAACCAAGCATGGCATTGACAGAATTACGAAGGCACCTTCGTGAGCTCGATGCACTCACTACGGAGCATCTCATGATAAACTAAGCATACATCCATCAAGAAGACATGACATAGAAGCTATACATGTCAAGAACAACATCATAGCATACACGGATCAACTACAACAACCTTGGCAAAATTCGATAACATGTAAACAATCTGCCAGGAAACATTTTGAAGCAAAAGTAGAGCACGAAAATGACATGCTAGACTACTCCATAATTTCAACCAGGGGCATGGATGGATAGAGCATAACCATATGTTCAAAACACGCTTACTGAAGTGTCTCAAAATATGCATGGATCTCTCTGTAGCATCATGTTTACATGGCATCAAAATAACAGCAGAACAGGGACTAAAATCAGCAATATCACGAAGCCTAGTTTGCATGCTTGTGCTAGTCACCACATTGATCACAAAAATAAATGGTAAGCACCTCTATAAAGAAGACATGGCATAGTTCAACTCACATGTAGGGCTCAAGTATATAGGATGCACACATCAATCATGGCAAAAATGACAAAAGTGCATGTTCTGATAAGAATCTGAAACTAACATTATGGAGCACTCTTCCAATAGCATTTCGGGCATCAAGATGAGCTCAAATGAAAATGATGCAATGAGATGAAATGATGTACTCTTCGAGACGAACAATTTAGTATGATACACGCCCAAAACGGGGCCACGGGTGCAAAGATGTGGTGCGATGAACATGCAACAAAAGTAAAGACAGATAAGGACTTGGAGGAATTTCGGGGGGAGAAGCAAAAGTCAACCCAGGGGCAGATCGGATCTAGGCGCGGATCGAGGACGGCGTGGCGGCGCGGGGCGGCTGCCGGAGTTGGTCGGGACGGCGGCGGCGAGATCCGGCCCGGGCG
>NW_021214221.1:0-1324 GCF_002162155.2 Triticum dicoccoides | reverse complement strand
TATTATTAGGAATTACAAACTGGCATGATTAGATGTGGTATTGTTGAGGAGAATGAAGCTATGCTTGCACGTTTTCTGGGTGGATTAAATAGAGAGATTCAGACCATTCTAGACTATAAGGAGTATACTAATATCACTCGTTTATTCCATCTTGCTTGTAAAGCTGAACGTGAAGTGCAGGATCGACAAGCATTGGGGCGAACTAACTTTTCTGCAGGCCGACCTTCATCATGGACACCACGTGCATCTTCTACTTCAACTGCACCAGCACCTCCATCCGGTGCCACCTCCAGCCGTGATACAAGAAAACAGGCACAACCACCATTATCTGCCAAGAGCGCACCTGCGGGGCCTGCACAGCGTTCTTCTTCTTCCATGGCATCAACAGGGCACACAAGTGATATTATTTGTCGTCGTTGTAAGGGAGGAGTTCATTATGCGAGAGAATGCAAATCTCCGCGTGTGATGATTGCTACCGCGGATGGTGGATATGAGTCTGCTAGTGACTATGATGAGGAGACTTTGGCTCTTATTACACGTGAAGAACATGGTGGAGATGATTCTGATCATGAGACGCAATACATGGCTCCTGAAGACGCTGACAGGTATGAATGTTTAGTTGCTCAACGTGTTTTGAGTGTGCAGGTCACACAAGCTAAGCAAAATCAGAGGCACAATTTGTTCCATACCAAGGGAGTTGTGAAGGAACGTTCTGTGCGCGTCATCATAGACGGAGGGAGCTGCAACAACTTGGCTAGCATGGAGACGGTGGACAAGCTTTCTCTCACCACAAGACCACATCCACATCCTTACTACATCCAATGGTTCAACAACAGCGGCAAGATTAAGGTAACACGTACTGTTCGTGTGCATTTTAGTATCTCTACATATGCTGATTATGTTGATTGTGATGTGGTACCTATGCAAGCATGTTCCTTATTACTTGGTAGACCATGGCAATTTGATAAAAATTCTGTACACCATGGTAGAAACAATCACTATACTCTTGTTCATAAGGGTAAAAATATTACTTTGCTTCCTATGACTCCTGATTCCATTTTGAAAGATGATATTAATAGAGCTAATAAAGCAAAACAGGAGACGAATAAGAGTGAAAATCAGATTGTGGCAAAAGAATTTGAGCAACAAATGAAGCCTAATAATAAACCATCTAGTGTTGCTTCTGAAATTAAATTGAAAAGTGCATGTTTATTTGCCACCAAATCTGATATTGATGAGCTAGATTTCAGCAAATCTGTTTGCTATGCTTTTGTGTGCAAAGAGGCATTATTTTCATTCGAGGACGTGCCTTCCTCTTTGCCTC
>NW_021214220.1:0-1403 GCF_002162155.2 Triticum dicoccoides | reverse complement strand
GTTGTTTCGATAATCCCTTGAGCTTACTGCCTTGCTGTTCTTTGTCACTTGAATACCCCTACGGTTAATTCTCGCACTTATCGAGTATCCGCTCATCCCCCAGTTGTTCATGTGTTACACAAAAGTCTTCGAAATACCACCCGATAATCCGAAAATCCTCAGCAACCTATTGCTCTGGAATTTCTTGTTTGCTTTCATTATGATTAATCCCATAAGTATAGAAATCTTATTGACATTCCTTGTCATTATCATTTTGAGACTGTTGACTCAATATGCTGCGAATACACGCAATCATCATTGATCCTTATAAATTACCTTTCCGGCTGAGCTTCCATTCTTTTAACTGGAATTGGTTCTCGACCAATCCAATTGTCGTTGATTGTACCCTAAGGCTATTCAACTTATCCATCCCTAATCAGAGCATTGCTTCTGATCCCTTGATTTGGAAATCATAATTCCTTTGCATTTGACAATTGAGTTAGTCAGTTGTTTCTATAATCTGATCTCCTTGCATTCTTCTTCCTCTAGTTGAGTACCGATACTCGTATCAGATCCTTTGTGGACCATCAAGTCCTTTGTTGGATTGTTATCCGACAGTGTCCTTCACATTTGATCACTTTATGAGTTCTTCATCAAGTGCTACCTTCCCACTGATTCCAATTTTTCACGGGCTCTGAGTTATTGAACACTCAAAGACACCGATAACTGAACCGAGTCCGCTCTACGGTTCAACAACTCTTCAGTAAGCTTCTATAAGTACGAATTTGTACCCGATCACGCCATTCCTAGCCTGTTTGGCTATATCATTATCGTGACGATTCTAACTGTGCTACCTGGTCCTTATTCTCGGAGCACCAATTTTCGACGATGAACTAACCTTACGACGATCCTCATCGTCATATCAATTCGCCTTGAACAACAAGCTTGGTTTCGAGTTTGTGTCGTATCTTTGGTTCCAATAACCTTTCACTTCATCATTACTTGACTTGATGTCGTCACCGATCGATTACATCTTCATGAACTCTCGCGACAAAGGTGTCGTGATCATCAACATTCTGAGCTCATCCAGGATATCAATTGAATTCATGATGAGAAATACCATCCTTGCCCTCGATGAATTGTATTATCGTCGACCACTTTATTGCCCTCCCACCAACACAAGCTTGTTCATGTTTGGTGTTATACCTTGAGTTCCTTGCTATCCAGCAATTGTTCTTCTTTACCTTGGAGTATTACCATCCTTTATGTCAAGAATGTTCTGAGATTTGTTCCACCTCTTGAGAATTCTTGACATAGAAATACTTCTCACCATCACCATTCTTTCTTGGTCCCCGTGTTAATTCCAACAAGTGAACGGTGTTGTTTGGATTCTTTCCTTCTAGCAACCCTATTTTTTTGAAGTT
>NW_021214219.1:0-1091 GCF_002162155.2 Triticum dicoccoides | reverse complement strand
CCATAGCTGCAACTTCGCGTACTTCGTTTGTGTTCAACGACCAGACAAAGGCGTCACAGAACCCCACCTTGATCAATAAAGCTTTCATCTTATATTCGCAATATCCAGATTGCAATCTTAGTTTCTTGCTTGTTCTTCGTTTGCTCGCAGGAAACAGACCCTCGTGGTCAGGTTGATCGTGCTCCGGCGTGGTCAATAACCTCTCGGAGTTGGTTTAGCGATTGCTAAGGCGCGACGTCCTCGCACGTTCGTAGTCGGATCGTCAAAGTCGACTTCCACCAAAGCGAAATCCACCATCTCATCGAAAGACGGGACACCTTTGCCTCTATCAAGTGGTATCAGATTTCCAGGTTGCTCGGTGAGATTTTACAGTTTTTCGTAGTTTAGATCGAGTCTGTTCTTCATACCTATAGTCCACGAAAAAGCCACAAAAAAAAATCAGGGTTAGTTCATCATATCCGAACTAATCTGAGCCTTGCATAATCTTTTTAGGGTTTTGCTTTGTTGAATTTGCGGTTGCATCGTCGTGTCTAGTTGCTGGTCTTAGAGTCTAGTCTTTTAGAGTTTCGAGTTCTGGTCATAAGTGGTCACGCCGCTGCCGCACCATCATCATCGCCCCTGCCATCTACCACCACCGCACCGAATCCGTATCCATATACCACCACCAATCCGTGTCCATATACCACCACCGATCCATATCCATATACTACCACCGCTACCACCACCGCTGCCATCTACCACCACCATATATCCACCACCAATCCGAGTTCTTGTCATATTAGGTTTGTTTTCGGGATCCATCTAGATTCCGATTCGTGTTTCCTTGCCGGAGTAGGTTTCGGAAAAAAAAAGTCGGGTAGCCACGCTCCGTTTAGGCCCAAAATTTTTCGAAAACGCATTTTTCGAAAAAATTTCTGGCTATCCTATTTTTAGGTGTTTCTGAGTGTTTTGAGACAGGTGCCATTATAGGAAGTTTTTTTTGACCCGTTTCCAGTTTTTGGGTCCGGGCAGTCGAAAAAAAAAAAATTGGTCGAAAAAATTTCGTGCCCATCCTGTCAGTTTGAGCTAGGAAGAGTTTTGAGACACTCGCC
>NW_021214218.1:0-1611 GCF_002162155.2 Triticum dicoccoides | reverse complement strand
GTTTGCGATATGTTTAAGCTCGATGCTCATTGCTCGCGCGTCTTGGGGCGGCTTTGTGGCGCGAAGAGCGCTTTCTGAAAGGGGTGGAAAAAACTCGTGTTGCTGCGGTATGGAGGGAGGGGTGGAAACCGTGGAAAACTCGTCTCCGTGATTGAGCGGGAGAGTAAGTAGTATAGGACATTATCCATTGTTAGGGAACGGTTGTAATGGTAGTGAGAATGTAGAATCGTCTTTGGAGCGGACCTGGGAGTGGCAAGCATAAGGGATGAAGACGGGGAAACATGTCGGATGCGATCATACCAGCACTAAAGCACCGGATCCCATTAGAACTCCGAAGTTAAGCGTGCTTGGGCGAGAGTAGTACTAGGATGGGTGACCTCATGGGAAGTCCTCGTGTTGCATTCCTTTTATAATTATTTTTTGCGCCTTGTGACAAACATATCGCACGTGCGCGATATATATTAATCCCGTTATATTATTTTTGACGTTTGCGATATGTTTAAGCTCGATGCTCATTGCTCGCGCGTTTTGGGGCGGCTTTGTGGCGCGAAGAGCGCTTTCTGAAAGGGGTGGAAAAAACTCGTGTTGCTGCGGTATGGAGGGAGGGGTGGAAACCGTGGAAAACTCGTCTCCGTGATTGAGCGGGAGAGTAAGTAGTATAGGACATTATCCATTGTTAGGGAACGGTTGTAATGGTAGTGAGAATGTAGAATCGTATTTGGAGCGGACCTGGGAGTGGCAAGCATATGGGACAAAGACGGGGAAACATGTCGGATGCGATCATACCAGCACTAAAGCACCGGATCCCTTCAGAACTCCGAAGTTAAGCGTGCTTGGGCGAGAGTAGTACTAGGATGGGTGACCTCCTGGGAAGTCCTCGTGTTGCATTCCTTTTATAATTATTTTTTGCGCCTTGTGACAAACATATCGCACGTGCGCGATATATATTAATCCCGTTATATTATTTTTGACGTTTGCGATATGTTTAAGCTCGATGCTCATTGCTTGCGCGTCTTGGGGCGGCTTTGTGGCGCGAAGAGCGCTTTCTGAAAGGGGTGGAAAAAACTCGTGTTGCTGCGGTATGGAGGGAGGGGTGGAAACCGTGGAAAACTCGTCTCCGTGATTGAGCGGGAGAGTAAGTAGTATAGGACATTATCCATTGTTAGGGAACGGTTGTAATGGTAGTGAGAATGTAGAATCGTCTTTGGAGCGGACCTGGGAGTGGCAAGCATAAGGGACGAAGACGGGGAAACATGTCGGATGCGATCATACCAGCACTAAAGCACCGGATCCCATCAGAACTTCGAAGTTAAGCGTGCTTGGGCGAGAGTAGTACTAGGATGGGTGACCTCCTGGGAAGTGCTTGTGTTGCCTTCCTTTTATAATTATTTTTTGCGCCTTGTGACAAACATATCGCACGTGCGCGATATATATTAATCCCGTTATATTATTTTTGACGTTTGCGATATGTTTAAGCTCGATGCTCATTGCTCGCGCGTCTTGGGGCGGCTTTGTGGCGCGAAGAGCGCTTTCTGAAAGGGGTGGAAAAAACTCGTGTTGCTGCGGTATGGAGGGAGGGGTGGAAACCGTGGAAAACTCGTCTCCGTGATT
>NW_021214217.1:0-856 GCF_002162155.2 Triticum dicoccoides | reverse complement strand
TATACGGGATTGATTGAGTCCTTGACATCGTGGTTCATCCGATGAGATCATCGTGGAACATGTGGGAGCCAACATGGGTATCCAGATCCCGCTGTTGGTTATTGACCGGAGAACGTCTCGGTCATGACTACATGTCTCCCGAACCCGTAGGGTCTACACACTTAAGGTTCGATGACGCTAGGGTTATAAAGGAAGTTTGTATGTGGTTACCGAATGTTGTTCGGAGTCCCGAATGAGATCCCGGACGTCACGAGGAGTTCCGGAATGGTCCGGAGGTAAAGATTTATATATAGGAAGTCCTGTTTCGGCCATCGGGACAAGTTTCGGGGTCATCGGTATTGTACTGGGACCACCGGAAGGGTCCCGGGGGCCCACCGGGTGGGGCCACCTGCCCCGGGGGCCACATGGGCTGTAGGGGGTGCGCCTTGGCCTACATGGGCCAAGGGCACCAGCCCCTAGAGGCCCATGCGCCAAGATATAGGAAAAAGGGGAGAGTCCTAAAGGGGAAGGCACCTCCGAGGTGCCTTGGGGAGGATGGACTCCTCCCCCCCCCCTCTTGGCCGCACCCTTTTCTTGGAGTAGGGGGAAAGGCTGCGCCTCCCCCTTCTCCCCTGCCCCTATATATAGTGGAGGGGAGGGAGGGCATCCATACCTGAGCCCTTGGCGCCTCCCTCCCTCCCGTGACACCTCCTCCTCTCCCGTAGGTGCTTGGCGAAGCCCTGCAGGATTGCCACGCTCCTCCATCACCACCACGCCGTTGTGCTGCTGCTGGATGGAGTCTTCCTCAACCTCTCCCTCTCTCCTTGCTGGATCAAGGCGTGGGAGACATCGTCGAGCTGTACGTGTGTTGAACGCG
>NW_021214216.1:0-713 GCF_002162155.2 Triticum dicoccoides | reverse complement strand
TTGTGATCCTGGCATGGTTAGCAGCAATAGAAACACACAAGAATCTGATCCTACAGACTACGAACAAGTGGTGGTGGTGGGTGTCACAAATCCGTCAAGCAAATCTCAAATTCTTACCAGTTCTTACCCAGCAGCAGGCGGTGATCGGCAACCGTTGTAGTCAAAAACTCTCAAAGCTTGGATAGAGCGATTACCAGGGAGAGTCAAACGCACGACGTAGATGTATGTGGAGCTGGGAAGGCTTATAATATGGTAGCAAAAAGGGTCAGCAATAATCAATTCAGAGATGCAAAGTTGAATAAACGCTCAACGACGGTACTGTGCTGGTCCTAGGCTAGACTGTGCTAGAGACGCGAGCCTAGAACACTAACAAAATCACGGCGCGGCACGTAAACAAGGGGAAAGCACACTCTGAAAAAAAAAATTCGCTCTTTTTTTTTGTTTTTTTTTTGCGCTGCTTTTTTTTCGCGAAAAATCACTATAATGGCGAGTGTCTCAAAACTCTTCCTAGCTCAAACTGACAGTATGGGCACGAAATTTTTTCGACCAATTTTTTTTTTTTCGACTGCCCGGACCCAAAAACTGGAAACGGGTCAAAAAAAACTTCCTATAATGGCACCTGTCTCAAAACACTCAGAAACACCTAAAAATAGGATAGCCAGAAATTTTTTGGAAAAATGCGTTTTCGAAAAATTTTGGGCCTAAACGGAGCG
>NW_021214215.1:0-1537 GCF_002162155.2 Triticum dicoccoides | reverse complement strand
GTGTTGAGTATATATGTTATGTGCATATTGTGTATTGGGCCCGCCTCCTAGTTTCTTGTATAGTGGAGGTCTGTGGCCCACCTTTGTACATTATATATACGTGCCTATGCACGAGAGCAATACATCGTGCAATTCACATAATCTACAGATAACATAACATCATTTGGCATTTAGCATTTGTGTCGCCCTCTCATTGGAGAGCTGTATATCTAGTCTTGTTATCTAAATGTGTACGCATTGGGTATAAGATTTAGCTTCAAAGTGTCTGGAGTGGACACATCATACATATACATCCGGCATTTATTTCTACTTGCGGTCACGCTTCACCTAATATCTGGCTCCATGTCGATTGCCGCCGCATCACGTAACAGGTATGTGCATTATCTTATCACTAGAAGAACACCCGTGCGTTGCAACGGGGCCACATTAACTTTAAAAGTTCAATATCAATTATGTTAATATTACATTTAATATCCTCATACATGTCAAGTGACATTGACGACCATGAAATTCTCACACACACTCTCTCCCTCCCTCCTCCTCACTCTCTCTCCCCCTCTTCCTCTCTCTCTCTCTCTAACACACACATATCCATCTTATTGGGTACGGGACCATAATTCATCTATTTCACACGCACACGCGCTAGTGCATAACAATATGGATTATAAAACAGGTTCAAGGTAGTAACAAGGATTCTTCTCATGCATTAATAAACAAATGTTCTGCACTGAAGACAAGATAACCAATTCCCAAAGTGCATCAGAGCATCATAGAACATTACTGGCAAGATAAATGCACGACGATACACCCGACTCATTTAATTAATATAATTAAATTATCAGTAAATTAGTCACCAAACCGCTCGGATGAACCGGAACAGAGCCAACATATATCATCCTAGACAAACGCAATATCAACCATTTACCTTGGTACTTTAGGGACCGATAGGAGGATGCATGTAGAAGCGCTTCTTGCCTGCGAATCCATAGTCAGAGAGAGAAATTGGAACCCATTTCCATCACCAACTGATAAAGAAAGCATGTAAGAAAATTGATATCGGGCCAACTTGGATCTTTGGTGATTGTCCGCCGGTATGGAGAATTTAGGAGGGTGGGTGCAGAGAGTGGCCTTGTGGATGATGGATGGAGGCGCGGAGGGATGTGGTCACCGGAAGGTCGAAAGCGGAGAGGGTCGGGCATGTTAGGTGGAGCTGGTGGTGCGCGACAACCGGAGGCGGCCCAATCGTGGGCGGCGAACCGACGATAGCCTCGGCCCATCTCTCGACGCAGCGAAGATAGAGAGGGCGGCACTGCCGGTGCTCGAGGCCGCCGCTCGGCACCATCTACATCGAGGGGAAAGAGAGGCGAGAAAGCGATAGGGTGATGCGGGGCTAGGGATTGCGGAGGAGGGTGGGGGTGTGCGATTTGAATGGATGGTTCTGCCCACCATTTTCTTGTACGTGGCGGTGGAGATGGCGGCGTCCAGCCATGCAGGCGAGGCACAGTAGCAGAGGCGGGGGGCGATTTTTTGCTACTGA
>NW_021214214.1:0-3169 GCF_002162155.2 Triticum dicoccoides | reverse complement strand
TTTTTTTTTGCCATTATCACTTCTTTATCTGGTAGTAGATGCCATATTTTTACGAAAGTATGACATAATTTTTTAGACACATACAATGATATTTTTTTCATTATGAATAATGCATTTGTACATAAAGTCGTCCAAGTTTGGTTCCACATTCGCCGAACATCCTATGAATTTTCGAGATTCGGTTACACAACCAAGCATGGCATGATGTGAGAAAACCAACAATGATGTGTGCTTGAGCATCTTTCACCATGAAAAAAGGCATTTTGGGAGTCTTGATCATCACTGGGAGTAAGTTGATTGATGCATTGCGGAACCTTAAGCATTTTTAGAACCCAGAACCTGGACAAAGAATTTGAACTTTATGGACAAAGAATTTGAACTGTATGTACCAATTTCATAAGTGAGGCCCTGATATTGGCATGTATTTGTGGTGGTTTTTCAAGTATGGCTGCAATGCAAGTTCTATTTATATGCAAAAATGTATTTAGTCCCCTAAAATAATTACTCTATTCACATGAATTTGACAAGTTGGAAAATGCCTTGGGCGGTTCTTACAATAATGTTTCCAATGGAATTGCTATCAAAATTGTGTTTCCAATATACCTCCTTCACCGCCCTCTTCATATTCTTATGTAGCAAAACTCACTACTTTACGTTAGCATAACTTAACTACTAAAGTTGGATGTATGGCATGCACAAAATTTAGATAAAAAGCAAAATAATCGGTATTAAAAAAGAGATCGACGATATGCCCTAGAAAGAAAAATAATAAGGTAGGTTAAGATGAATAGAGGATAAACCTTGCTCTTAGTGCTTTTACGTGTGGGGTCTATGTATTTATTGGGCTTGGCCAAAATCTCAGTGGTCTATCTTGACTTGTCAAATGTACATGACTTGTGTCAGGTTCAAGAAGCCTTATTGCCTATCCACCCTAATTGTAAACAACTTTAAATATTATTCTGCTTCATAAGTTCTAGGAGTTTAAAATGTCATAGTTCTCAAGATGCTGAAATATAAATTTCATCTACTACCCCTATAAAAGCACGAGAGGGCGGAGAACCAAATCATCCTATCCATCAAAACCTGCAATCGGATGGTTTACATCCCTCCAGCATACTAAACGCGTTTTATGCTTTAATTACCCACCATGCCATTACGTTAATTAATTACCCACCATGCCATTGGGTTAAGTTAACAATCTGATGGTCTACACCCCGTCACGAACACGTGGCTGCCCTCTGCCCTCTCGCGACCCACGCCGTCGGGGCAGTTTTGGCCACCGCCCCCACACCTCGCCCCACCTCTTCCCTACAGCCTCCCCACCGTCGGACCGCCGCGCTGTCCACTCGCCGCCCGGACCGCCGCACCGTCCATGCGCCATGCGCCGCCCGGGCCGCCGCTCCGTCCACGCTCCAGGCACAAGGGTCGCCGCGTCCACGCGCCTCCAGGACACAGCCCACGCCGGACCTCCATGCTGCAGGTGTGTGCTTTGCCCTCAGATTCTTCCTACTTGCAGTCACAACTTTTGGTTTATTGTACGCATGTTCAATACCTTCTAATTTCTGCTGCCGTTTTTCCTGCTGTCAGTTCTAGGCTTGCTGTCAGTTGTAGGCTTGCTTCCTAGAGTGCCACAGTTAAAACATTTGCAAATGTATGTATTGCTGGACTGCATAATGGGATACATGTACAGAATATGATTCCAATCCTGGACTTTATCAATGTTGCTTGATCTGAATTCTCATTCCCACAGGAGCATACCAACACAACGGGAAGGTAATCAATAATACTTCAAACACATGAGTTTCTTGGACTTAAGATTGCAAGTGAAGTTTCCTAACTTGACATCATTGCAGAGGAAGTTCCAAACAGACATACAACTGTGGTGACGAATTACCGCAAAATAAGTGCATGTTTATTAAAATTATCTTCTAGACGTTGAGTTGAGAGATGCAATAGTGATGAACATGTTTATAGGCTTGTTGGTAGTAGAATCTGCATAGAATTGTAGCAGTTTTCTCTTGAAGAAAGTCTTAGCTATTATGTCCGGCACATAATCTTGTTTATGTGCTTCAGAATGGCTTGTGCAAGATGTCAAGATAATTGTGAAGATGAAAAACAATTACCCGAGGCTGAGAGGTTTATAGTTTTGGGATTCACCGGGTGGCTTCCATGAAACATCATCTTTTGTTGAGGTATCCAGTGTTTCACATATGTATTTGCTGCTGCAGTTTTTTAAGAGATATATACTGACCATTTTCATCAGGAAAAAGAGGCATGCTTGCCTTGTAAAGAAGGACAGTGACATCTGCATGTTGTTTTTTGGAGACTTCTTATGGCATTTGGTAACCCTTAAATGATGAGAAACACATGTTGTAGCTGTTGTTCATTGACTTTTTCTACTTTTCAAATCTGTTGAAGCTGAATAATGTATCTTATTCAAATTTCTTTGCTATAGTAGATCTAAAAGGAACAATTTGAGACCTTCATTTCTGTAAGAGTTGATATATTACTGGAACTCATTCGGGAAAAAATACTCATAGTCATATATTTTTCGTATCGTTTATCATGAAGAAGAGCACGGAGCGGCGGCGGTAGCCACAACTTCTCTCCTCGCATCAGCTTTCAATAGCGAAGGGAAGATGGCCTATCAAGCAAGGCCAATCCAGATCCAAGCCTATGCGGCAATTCCCACCCTGCTTTCCTTCACCCTCACCCTGGGCGACATGCTCCTCTGCCTCGCCACCCTGCACAACCTCTCTTGCCTCCCCGACCACATCATCGTCAACCTCTTCCGAGCACATGCCTCAGATCACATATTATCCCACCACCACTGATCAGTATGTGATGCGTGGTGTGGCTTATTAACCTTTTGGGCTGATTAATTTCTTCAAGGCCCTGGTTAGAGTCTGTGTTGGATTTAGGCAGTGTCTTCTCTGGTTAGCCGCAATGTTGTCTGTGTCTGGTTCGAGCCTTTGCTGGATTAGGTAGTAGGTTATCGAATGTAGCCACACAAACTGTGTGTAGCAATATTTGTTGTTCTATACACCTACTATTAGTAAGAGATGTTGTTGATTGTTTCAGGTGAATAAAAATCTTGTGGACCGGGCTTCTCGAGGAGAAAGGGTACACTCCACAGTTCTAATGTCTTGTGTCCATTAATTTTCTATTT
>NW_021214213.1:0-2794 GCF_002162155.2 Triticum dicoccoides | reverse complement strand
TTTTTTTACGGTTGCAATAGGATATTACCACAACCCACTTTTGGTTGCCACATGTTAGCACCACGAAAATTTTATATTGTCGCAATAGTTTCTCGCTACAAACAGTTCACCCGTTGTGATATCTATTTATCACCACCAAAACTAGTATGTTGCAATTTCCTGTTACGACAACTGGAATATTTGTTGCCATAACTTAATGCCACAAGTGTAGCGGTTCGTTGCAAAATGCCTAATGCCACGAAAAGTAAGGATTGCCATAGTTTATTGCAACAATTGACTATTGCCACGAAAGACTATGCTCCACGAAACAAACATCGTTGGCGTAGGGTGTTGCCACAAATGTCTATCGCCACGAGCTACTAGTCGCCATGATTTGTTACATGTTGCATTAAACCTACCTCCACAAATCAAATTGTGGCATCAGGTGAGTGTTGCCACGGGAAAACATGTGGCAACTTCTCACATGATTGTTGCAATAGCACACTTTATTGGCATAGTTGCTTTTTTGTGGCAATAACCTATTACCATGTGTCCAGTCGCAACGGCTGCCAACGAATGTTGTTTCATTGCAATAGGTACTTACTGCCACAAATCAGCATGTATTGCGACGAACGATTTTGTTGCAATAGACCCGAATCCTTGTAGTGTGTATGCTGTAATGGATGAGTGTAAGAATATTTCTTTGGATTAATAAATATATGAGTTGTTTTTTGAAGAAGTACACGTTGGGTATCCATGGATTCTAAACATCATAGAAATGGGATAGCTCCTATACTCGAGAGTATTGCAGATGGATAGACTATCAATAAGAGTATGCCGTCGTGGCACCAACCCAGCATTGGCATAGACAGAGAGCAATACATGCCCATTGACAACACATGCCCAACGCCATCGAACCTCTTGAACATAAAATAGCATCCCGCTGTCTGAATCCACTCGATACATGTTGCACTTCGACCTACACGTATTGATATTATTCCTAGTAACAAATGTTCCCTATGGAATTTTTGATGGTGCGCCAACATTATCTCCCCAAAATTGTCCACGAGGTGCATGCAATCCACACACATGAAGATATCCATACTCAGCTTGGCAGACACCTCCTGGAAGTGGCTGATCTGCACCCATTTTCAGCACCGTGTGACACGATGTGTGGTAACAGGGTAGAAGCGGCCTGCAAACATTAAGCATACTTTTCCCAACTAGTTGTCTCCAAGCTTGAGTGATCATTAAGCATACTAATATCCTATAAGTGACTCAAAAGAGGTCCTAAAATGATAAGCAGCAGTTCCCAATTTTGACATAACATAGTCAAGTGATACTGACCATTGACCTTACCATAATTTGCAAAATGCAATAATAACAAATCTCCACAAACAACATAAACTTCATCTTGTTTGTGTGTGATGGGGACCAAGTGAGGCATCTTCTCGAGGTCCAATTAGGCGAAGGCGGGAAGGAGTCACTTGCTAGAAAATTTATTTCCTTACAAATGTCATATAAACCATGGTAAAGTACACAAAAAATAGAGCCGGTGGGGAAACTCTCTGGAAGCATAGACAGAGAGCAATACATACCCAATGACAACACACGCCCTGCGCCACCAAAGTTGTTGAATGTGAAATAGTGTCCCGCTGTCCGAATCCACTCGATACATGTTGCACTTCCACCTCCACATATTGCTATTATTCCTAGTAACATATGTTCCTAGTGGATTTTTTGATGGTGCACCAGCATTAGCTCAACACAATTGTCCACCAGGTGCATGCAATCCACACACATGGAGATATCCATATTAAGCTTGGCAGACACCTCCAGTGGTGGTGGCTGATCTGCACCCATTTCCAACACCATGACACCATGTGTGGTAACAGGGTAGAAGCCGTCCCATTGGCGCATTGTAGCAGCACAATTACTGTAGTGGCCATTTGTTTTTATCTTCATTCATTTTTTTAAAGGAATTTTTTTAGTTTTTCTAAAATTTGAAGAAATTTATTGAAAATGAGTACATATTTTAATTTTCTTGAAAATTCTATCATATGTTTTATGTCAAGAATATTTTTTCAAATCCTTGAGATCATTTTTTGAAAAGCAAGAACAAATTTTCAAAATATTAATTTTTTTGGAAAAGGCCAAATTTGCGATCTTTTAAATGTTCATTTTTAAAACAATGGGAGATTTTTTCAAAATAATTAAAAAAAATCAAAGTTTCGAATATTGTTTAGAAATGTTTTATTGATTTTTGAAAGTGAGAACATTTTTTCAAATTTTAAACTTTATAAAAAAATGGAACAAATATTTGCAATCTTCAAATATTTTTATTCTTTGGAAAGAACAAACAGAAAGATAGACAGGAAAGAACACCCGAAATAAACCTGCAAAGGAAAAAGAAAAAAGAAAATAATGGCCAGGAACCTTGTAGGAAGTTCTTAGAAATAAGATGTGATGAATGAACAACATGTTATATGGACTGCCCATCTTACCTTCATTTGCTCCGGACCTGTGTTGAACAAACACTACATCATGCAGTGAGCATTCAATAAGGTTTACCAACGAAACGACGTCTATTGTTCTTCTTCTCCGCAAATAGCCAAGGAAACGAGCAGTCCAATAGGGTTTACAATGAAACGACGTCTGCTGATCTTCTCCTTCATGCAGTGGTAATAGTAGTAGTACTCCACTGCACGGTTCGACATGTGCAAGGGTGTATTCTATGTAATGTGAATGTTTTATCAACAAATAGTACTCCAACATATGGGCAATACAAGAAGCACACATATGGGTATTTGAAATA
>NW_021214212.1:0-1032 GCF_002162155.2 Triticum dicoccoides | reverse complement strand
GTGGGGCCTACTTATTCTAATCCCATCTCTCTCCTCCTAATAAATCTCTGACGGGATTCTAGTCAATCCGCTGAACAAATCTCGTTCTGAACAATGCTCTTCAATTCTCTCCTTGAAATCAGGGACTCATTGAATGATCCTCTCCCAAAACCAACGCAACTCTTCATTTAATGGCGCAGGCACAGCCTTCTCTTCGCCCCATGCACGCGCTGGCTTCTCCTCTCCTCCATTACTCTCTCCCTCCCTTCCTCCGGTTCCTGTGGCGATCCATCCCTCTTCAATCCATTGGTCGCAGGCTCTTGCGCGCGCCTCACGCGGATCATGCTCGCATCCAACGCCTCCCCGCGTTCCCCGCTCCCCCATCGTTGGCCAAGCCCTACGAGATCCCCTCTACAAATTGCCGCCCCCTTTGCTCTTGCCTCTCCGTCGATCTGTCGCGCCCCACACATTGCTCTCCTTTGTACTTATGCCAGTACACGGCGAGTACGTCCAGCTGCTTGTCTTCCATCCCCTCCCCCCATGCATACTTCCGAGAACTCGTCTTGGTTTGGAACGCCCTCTCTGTAAGAGCATGCTCATCTAAACCTGTTTTATAGAATCTTGGCATGCATGGTGCTACTTAACCTACTGACATGTTTTCTTTTCTGAACCTTGTGTTGCAGACATAAGGAGATGGAGGCAGTGATGCAGACAAGAAGCATCACAGCAAAAAGAAAATCAGATGTAGTGTTGGCTATGGGAGAAGATATTGTCCTGTCAAGGGAGATAGGAAAGTCGTGTTGTGCAGGGTAGGTGCTTGAATTACAAGTCTCACACGTTTCAGTTCAAGCAAAGGTTAGGAAAAAAATATATGCATCAACATTTTGATTAATGCTTCATTTTTTTGACAAAGATGCATCACTCTCGCTACATGCCATGGCGATTTCTTCGGACGCTTCCATGGCATTTCCAATCTTTCTCTAGTCCTTTGCTTGTGGATTTCTTCTCCAGATTCTGGATCTGTTTATAGAGTTATTGTCCTGTGGTTTGCCC
>NW_021214211.1:0-1049 GCF_002162155.2 Triticum dicoccoides | reverse complement strand
GATTTCCACGATTGACGAACCTCTGGGTGCGTTTACGTGTCGGTCATCAACACTCGCAGGTTTTGTTGATTCCGACCCGTTTCGTGGACTATTACTCACCGTTTTGGGGTCCCAAAGAGATTTCCATTTTTGTCGAACCCCAAGGTGTGCTTGCGTGTTGGTCGTCAAGACTCGCAGTTTTGGCCGATTTTGGCCCGTTTTTGAACTATTACACAGTTTTGGTATCCCGAAGTGATTTCCACGATTGACAAACCCTACGGTGCGCTTACGTGTCGGTCATCAACAATCGCAGTTTTGGCCGATTCTGGTCCGTTTGGTGCACTATTACTCACCGTTTTGGGGTCCTAGAGCGATTTACACGATTTGCGATCCCCGGGGTGCGTTTATGTGTCGGTTATCAACACTCACCATTTTGCCCAATTCTGGTCCGTCCCGTGGACTATTACTCACCGTTTTGGGGTCCCAGAGCGATTTCCACGATTCACGATCCCGGGGGTGCGTTTACGTGCCCGTCGTCAACACTCATAGTTCTGGCCAATTTTGACCCGTTTCGTGGACTATCACTCACCATTTTGGAGTCCCGAACCGATTTCCATAGTTGTTGAACCCAAAGATGCACTTACGTGTCATTCATCAACACTCGCAGTTTTGGCCGATTCTCGCCCGTTTTGTGGACTATTACTCGCTGTTTCGGGTCCCGGAGGGATTTCCACGATTGACGAACCCCTGGTGCATTTATGTTTTGGTCATCAACAATCGCGGTTTTTGTCGATTATGTCCCTTTCGTGGACTATTACTCACCGTTTTAGGGTCCTAAAGCGATTTCCATTGTTGTCGAACCCCAAGGTGTGCTTTCGTGTTGGTCGTCAAGTCTCGCAGTTTTGGCCGATTCTGGCCCGTTTCTTGGATTATTACTCAGTTTTGGGGTCCCGATGTGATTTCCACGATTGATGAACCCCGGGGGTGCGTTTATGTGTCGGTCATCAACACTCACAATTTTGGCCAATTCTGGCCGTCTCGTGGACTATTACTCACTGTTTTGGGGTCCC
>NW_021214210.1:0-659 GCF_002162155.2 Triticum dicoccoides | reverse complement strand
TAATAGTCCACGAAACGGGTCAGAATCGGCCAAAACCGTAAGTGTTGATGACCGAAACGTAAACGCACCCCAGGGTTCGTTAATCATGGAAATCACTCTGGGACCCGAAAACAGTGAGTAATAGTCCATGAAACGTGCCAGAATCAGCCAAAACTATGAGTGTTGATGACCGACACATAAGCGCACCTTGGGGTTCAACAACTATGGAAATCGCTTTGGGGCCCCAAAACGGTGAGTAATAGTCCATACAACGGGTCAGAATCGATAAAAACCGCGAGTGTTGATGACCGTAATGTAAACGCACTCCAGGGTTTGTTAATCGTGGAAATCACTCCGGGACCCCAAAACAGTGAGTAATAGTCCACGAAACATGCCAGAATCGCCAAATATGTGAGTGTTGATGACCTACACGTAAGTGCGCCTTGGGGTTCAACAACCATGGAAATTTGTTTGGGGCCCAAAAATGGTGAGTAATAGTCCACGAAACGGCTCAGAATCTGCAAAAACCGCGAGTGTTGATGACCGAAATGTAAGCGCACCTTGGGGTTCAACAACTATGGAAATCTCTTTGGGGCCCCAAAACGGTGAGTAATAGTCCATAAAACGGGTCAGAATCGATAAAAACCGCGAGTGTTGATGACCGAAACATACACGCACCC
>NW_021214209.1:0-489 GCF_002162155.2 Triticum dicoccoides | reverse complement strand
GCGGCGGCGGACGCGTCCGGCCGGGGGCGGACACGTCCGTCGGCGCGGATCTGGCGGGGATGATTTTTTTTTAGGGTTTCGGGGAGAGGGAGAGATCCGAAAACGGAGGGGTGTATATATAGGCATAGAGGGAGCTAGGAGAGTCCAAATGAGGTGCGATTTTCGCCCACACGATCGTGATCGAACGCTCTAGGACATGGAGCAGAGTTTGGTGGGTTTTGGGCCAAATTTGGGGGGTGTTGGGCTGCAACACACACGAGGCCTTTTCGGTCCCTCGGTTAACCGTTGGAGTATCAAATGAAGTCCAAATGACCCGAAACTTGACAGGCGGTCTACCGGTAGCAAACCAAGGCCGCATGACAAGTCTCGGTCCAATCCGGAAATGTTTAAACCCCACACACCAAAGAAGACTAGAAATGACCACCGGAGGAGAACGAAGCGCCGGAATGCAAAACGGACAACGGGGAAAATGCTCGAATGCATGAGATG
>NW_021214208.1:0-1185 GCF_002162155.2 Triticum dicoccoides | reverse complement strand
TAGTTTTGGCCGATTCTGGCCCGTTTCTTCGACTATTACTCACCAGTTTGGGGTCCCAAAGCTATTTCCATGGTTGTCGAAAACCAAGGTGTGCTTATGTGTTGGTCGTCAAGACTCGCAGTTTGGGCCGATTCTGGCCCTTTTTATGGACTATTACTCATTGATTTGGGGTCCCTGAGAGATTTCCATGATTGATGAACTCCGCGGTACGTTTATGAATCATTCATCAATAATCCTAGGTTTGTCAGATTCTGGGCTCTTTCATGGAGTATTACTCACCATTTTGGGGTCCCAAAGCGATTTCCATGATTGTCGAACCCCAAGTTGTGCTTATATGTTGGTCGTCAAGACTCGCAGTTTGGGCCGATTCTGGCCCGTTTCTTGGACTATTACTCAGTTTTGGGGTCACGAAGTGATTTCCACGATTGATGAACCCCAGGGTACGTTTACGTTTCGGTCATCAACACTCACAATTTTGGCCTATTCTGGTCCGTTTCATGCACTATTACTCAGCGTTTTGGGGTCCCAGAGTGATTTCCACGACTGGCGATCCCCGGGGTGCGTTTACGTGTCCGTCATCAACACTCACAGTTTTAGCCAATTCTGACCCGTTTCGTTAACTATTACTCACCGATTTTGGGCCCGAAGCGATTTCCATAGTTATTGAACCCCAAGGTGCGCTTACGTGTCGGTCATCAACACTCGCAGTTTTGGCCGATTCTGGCCCGTTTCTTGGACTATTACTCACTGTTTTGGGGTCCCGTAGTGATTTCCACGATTGACGAACCCCGAGATGCGTTTAGGTGTCGGTCATCAACACTCGCGGCTTTTGTCGATTCTGACCCGTTTTATGGACTATTACTCACCATTTTGGGGTCCCAAAGCGATTTCCATGGTTGTTTAACCCTATGGTGCGTTTATGTGTCGGTCATCAATAATCACAGTTTGGCTGATTCTGGCCCGTTCCTTGGACTATTACTCTGTTTTGGGGTCCCGGAGTGATTTCCACGATTGACGAACACCGGGGTGCATTTATGTGTCGGTCAACAACACTCGCAGTTTGGGCCGATTCTGGCCCGTTTCATGGACTATTACTCACTGATTTGGGGTCCCTGAGCAATTTCCATGATTAACGAACCCCGGGGTGCGTTTATGTATCCTTTATCAACATTCCTAGGTTTGTCC
>NW_021214207.1:0-920 GCF_002162155.2 Triticum dicoccoides | reverse complement strand
CTCCTCACACAGAGTGGTTCGAATCTGACTTGATCAAATTTTGTGATGCAGCATGAATAGAGTTTGAGACGAGAAAAGCATAGATAGCTAGAGGAGGTTCTTAGGCATTCTTGTCCATCCACTTGGCAAAAGAAAATAAAACCAAACAATCAAAACAACAAGTGGATGTCCTCGAATGAGTAAAATATGCAACCAGCATGCTCACACAATAAGATGGCAAATGAAATATGTGACAAGGCATGCACAACCAATTCTAGCAACTATCAAGCAATTTGCGATGACTAGGTCATCTATATATGAGTATATTGACTTAGGAGTCAAGTGAGAACACTTGATCATAGGTCATACTCATCGTTTAAGCTCAAGTGGGGTTACCACTTTTACATAAAGCATTGTTGTGTTCACATCTTTAGAGTTGCTTTAGCTCAAGTCTTAGAGTAAAGCTCCCCCTAGACGTGATACCCCCCCTAAGAGGGATGAACTAACCTTGGGTTTTGTCGATGATGACTTCATGCAGATGTTGAAGATGTGGATGCTCAATGTTGATGTAGATCACTTGGAGCTATCCATTTGAGTGAATTGCACTTTCAATACCTACATGGGTTAGTCCCACAAGGAACAAACAAGGATATCCATAGACATAGAGTGATGCACACACAAGATGATGTCCATGAAAACTTTTAGGTTACCTTGTCCCTTGTCTTACCAACAAGAGGGTTTGTGACTCCTTGAACTAGTGCAGGATGTGGAAGTTGATTGCACTTGTTCTTGCCAAAATGATAAGAGTGAAGTATGTTGGCGGAGTCACCCTCAAGAACTCTCTAGTTCTTCTTCTTTTGGATCCACATCATCTTGATGGGAATCCTTGGAGTTGTAGTCGTACTTGATGAAGTGGAACTTGAAGTAGTCTTGGGAATCCA
>NW_021214206.1:0-784 GCF_002162155.2 Triticum dicoccoides | reverse complement strand
ATACCGTTTCAGAAACACCAACAAAGTCCAACAACTTTATAATGTTTTAGAAAAAGAAAGACGTCAAGCAAATATGCGCTCTAATGCGAAGCAAATTTGAGAGAGAGAGAGAGAGAGAGAGAGAGAGAGAGAGGGAGAGAGATAGAGATAGAGAGAGAGAGGGAGGGAGGGAGGGAGAGGGAGAGAGGGAGAGGGAGAGGGGGAGGGAGAGGGAGAGGGAGATGGCCTTGCCGCCATCTTAACTTATGCCCCTGTTTTGTTAATTGACCAGGCATGGCTGCACATCAGCTGTGCTTGCCTTCTTGCCATCCTCATTGCTGCCATCCATGCCTTGTGTGTCTGTCTTGTTCGGATGTATGGCTAGTAGCTCGCTTCTTGCTACGTACCATGGCAGCCTTAATTAGATGTTATCTCAAATGCTTCCTTAGACCTGTATTCAAGGTGAAGTCATTCCTTTTCTGTAAACAGTCTGTGTGAATCATGTATTATGAACTGTTTTTAATATATGATGAACTTTTTGAAAATAGATGGTGAAATGTTTTTAAACATACAATGAATATTTTTATATACGGTGAATATTTTAGAAATACATTTAACATCTTTTTAGATTCATTGAAATTTTTTTAATACACACTCAACATTTTCTATAAAAAATTAAGTAGGGTCTTATATCGTTTCAGAAACACCAACAAAGTCCAACAACTTTATAATATTTTAGAAAAAGAAAGACGTCAAGCAAATATGTGCTTTGATGCGAAGCAAATTTGAGAGAGAGAGAGAGAGA
>NW_021214205.1:0-1239 GCF_002162155.2 Triticum dicoccoides | reverse complement strand
AAAAAGAATTCCTTGGCCTTCATGACTCTAGACCAAAAATGTGAGTCACCAGGTTTCCAATGTACTTGAGAAATGGCTTTGGATTCCACGTACTTGTTACGAATGATTTCCTGCCATACTTCATTCTCAGTGAGTAGTTTATAAACCCATTTGCTGAGAAGAGCAATGTTTTTAATCTCAAGGTCCCGAATTCCAAGCCCCCCTTGACTATTAGGTCGACATAATACCGTCCACCTAGCCAATCGATATTTCTTTGATTCATTATCACACTGCCAAAAAAACTTGGATCTAAAGTAATCGAGACGCTGAAGAACCCCTTTCGGTAGATGGAAGAATGACAACATATATAAAACCATGTTGCTTAGGACGGAATTGATCAAGATCAATCGCCCCCCAATGACAAGAGTGGCTTTCCAACTGGCTAGCCGTTTCTCAAGTCTCTCTTCCACGTGCTTCCACCCAGTGAGAGTTAAAAGCCGATAGTGTATGGTAATACCCAGATACCGAATCGGGAACTGCCCGAGCTGGCATCCAAAAATGTTAGCATACTCAAGTGCATATTCTGCAGCATCCCCGAAGCAAAAAAGTTCGCTCTTATAAAAATTAATTTTGAGGCCAGAAAGTTCCTCAAATGCACATAAAAGCAGCTTGGAATTTCTTGCTTTATCTAGATCATGATCCAAGAAAAGTATCGTATCATCCGCATATTGTAGGATAGATAAACCCTCTTCTACCAAATGGGGAATAACGCCGCTAACCTGACCGGCCACCTTAGCCCACTCAACATGGGTAGCTAACATGTTAGCCACAATGTTAAACAAAATGGGTGATGCAGGGTCCCCTTGGCGAAGCCCCTTCCTTGTCTGAAAGTAGTTGCCAACCTCATCGTTAACTTTGATGGCCACACTACTTCTAGAAACAAAACTCTCAACCCATCGGCACCATTTTGGTGAAAACCCCTTCATGCGTAAAGTTTTCAACAGAAATGGCCATTTAACTTTATCATAGGCTTTTTCGAAATCTATTTTAAAGATCACTCCATTCAACTTTTTGCGGTGAAGCTCATGTACCATTTCATGCAGCACAACCACACCATCTAGTATGTTGTGTCCTTGCATGAATGCAGTTTGAGTGGGTTTGACGACATGGTCAGCCACCCCGTTCAACCGGTTAGTTGTGACCTTCGTAAAGATTTTGAAGCTTACATTGAGAAGGCAAATTGGTCTACATTGTTGAATA
>NW_021214204.1:0-4236 GCF_002162155.2 Triticum dicoccoides | reverse complement strand
ACCTCGGAGGTGCCTTCCCCCTTTAGGACTCTCCCCTCCTCTTGTCCCTTTGGTGCATGGGCCTCTAGGGGCTGGTGCCCTTGGCCCATGTAGGCCAAGGCGCACCCCCTACAGCCCATGTGGCCTCCCGGGGCAGGTGGCCCCACCCGGTGGACCCCCGGGACCCTTCCGGTGGTCCCGGTACAATACCGATGATCTCGAAACTTGTCCCGATGGCCGAAATAGCACTTCCTATATATAATTCTTTATCTCTGGACCATTTCGAAACTCCTCGTGACGTCCGGGATCTCATCCGGGACTCCGAACAACTTTCGGGTTACCGCATACTAATATCTCTATAACCCTAGCGTCACCGAACCTTAAGTGTGTAGACCCTACGGGTTCGGGAGACATGCAGACATGACCGAGATGACTCTCCGGTCAATAACCAACAGCGAGATATGGATACCCATGTTGGCTCCCACATGTTCCACGATGATCTCATCGGATGAACCACGATGTCAAGGACTTAATCAATCCCGTATACAATTCCCTTTGTCTAGCGGTATTGTACTTGCCCGAGATTCGATCGTCGGTATCCCTATACCTTGTTCAATCTCGTTACCGGCAAGTCTCTTTACTTGTTCCGTAACACATCATCCCGTGATCAACTCCTTGATCACATTGTGCACATTACGATGATGTCCCACCGAGTGGGCCCAGAGATACCTCTCCGCTTACACGGAGTGACAAATCCCAGTCTCAATTCATGCCAACCCAACAGACACTTTCGGAGATACCTGTAGTGTACCTTTATAGTCACCCAGTTACGTTGTGACGTTTGGTACACCCAAAGCATCCCTACGGTATCCGGGTGTTGCACAATCTCATGGTCTAAGGAAATGATACTTGACATTAGAAAAGCTTTAGCATACAAACTACACGATCTTTGTGCTAGGCTTATGATTGGGTCTTGTCCATCACATCATTCTCCTAATGATGTGATCCCGTTATCAATGACATCCAATGTCCATGGTCAGGAAACCGTAACCATCTATTGATCAACAAGCTAGTCAACTAGAGGCTTACTAGGGACATGGTGTTGTCTATGTATCCACACATGTATCTGAGTTTCCTATCAATACAATTATAGCATGGATAATAAACGATTATCATGAACAAGGAAATATAATAATAATCAATTTATTATTGCCTGTATGGCATATTTCCAACAGTCTCCCACTTGCACTAGAGTCAATAATCTAGTTCACATCGCCATGTGATTAACACTCAAGGTTCTGGGTTTGATCATGTTGCTTGTGAGAGAGGTTTTAGTCAACGGGTCTGAACCTTTCAGATCCGTGTGTGCTTTACAAATTTTTATGTCATCTCCTAGATGCAGCTACCACGCTCTATTTGGAGCCATTTCAAATAAATGTTCTACTATACGAATCCAGTTTACTACTCAGAATAATCTGGATTAGTGTCAAAGTTTGCATCGGCGTAATCCTTTACGACGAACTCTTTTACCACCTTCATAATCGAGAAAATTCCTTAGTCCACTAGTTACTAAGGATAACTTTGACCACTATACTGTGATCCATTCTTGGATCACTCTTGTACCCCTTGACTGACTCATGGCAAGGCATACTTCAGGTGCGGTACACAGCATAGCATACTGTAGAGCCTATGTCTTAAGCATAGGGGACGACCTTCGTCCTTTCTCTCTATTCTGCCGTGGTCGAGCTTTAAGTCTCAACTTCATACCTTAAAACTCAGGCAAGAACTCCTTCTTTGACTGATCCATCTTGAACACCTTCAAGATCATGTCAAGGAATGTGCTCATTTGAAAGTACCATTAAGCGTTTTGATCTATCCTTATAGATCTTGATGCTCAATGCTCAAGTAGCTTAATCCAGGCTTTCCATTGAAAAACACTTTCCAAATAACCCTATATGCTTTCCAGAAATTCTACGTCATTTCTGATCAACAATATGTCAACAACATATATTCATCGGAAATTCTATAGTGCTCCCACTCACTTCTTTGGAAATACAAGTTTCTCATAAACTTTGTATACACCAAAATCTTTGATCATCATCAAAGCATACATTCCAACTCCGAGATGCTTACTCCAGTCCTTATAAGGATTGTTGGAGCTTTGCATACTTATTAGCATCTTTCAGGATTGACAAAACCTTCCGTTTGTATCACATACAACCTTTCCTCAAGAAAATCGTCGAGGAAACAATGTTTTGACATCCTATCTGCAAGATTTCATAAATAATGCACTAATCGCTAATATAATTCCAACAGACTCTTAGCATCGCTACGAGTGAGAAAGTCTCACCGTAGTCAACTCCTTGAACTTGTCAGAAAACATTTTAACGACAAGTCAAGCTTTCTTAATGGTGACATTTACCATCATTATCCGCCTTACTTTTAAAATCCATCTGTACTCAACAGCCTCACGACCATTGAGCTGTTCTGTCAAAGTCTACACTTTGTTTCCATACATGGATCCTCTCTCGGATTTTATGGCCTCGAGCCATTTATCGGAATCCGGGCCCACCATCGCTTCTCCACAGCTTGTAGGCTCATTGTTGTCTAGCAACATGACTTCCAAGACAGGATTACGTACCACTCAGAAGTAGTACGCATCCTTGTCATCCTACGAGGTTTGGGAGTGACTTGATCTGAAGTCTCATGATCAATATCATAAGCTTCCACTTCAATTGGTGTAGTTGCCACAGGAACAACTCTTTGTGCCCTGCTATACACTAGTTGAAGTAACGGTTCAATAACCTCATCAAGTCTCCACCATCCCCACTCAATTCTTTCGAGAGAAACTTTTCCTCGAGAAAGGACCCGATTCTTGAAACAATCCCTTATTGCTTTCGGATCTGAGACAGGAGGTATACCCAACTGTTTTTGGGTTTCCTATGAAGATGCATTTATCCGCTTTGGGTTCGAGCTTATCAGCCTGAAACTTTTTCACAAAAGCGTCGCAGCCCCAAACCTTTTAAGAAATGATAGCTTAGGTTTCTCTAAACCATAGTTCATATGGTGTCATCTCATCGGAATTACGTGGTGCTCTATTTAAAGTGAATGTGGTTGTCTCTAATGCCTAACCCATAAACTATCATGGTAATTCGATAAGAGACATCATGGTATGCATCATATCCAATAGGGTGCAGTTATGATGTTCGGACACACCATCACACTATGGTGTTCCAGGCTGTATTAGTTGTGAAACAATTTCCACAATGTCTTAATTCTGTGCCAAACTCGTAATTCAGATATTCATCTCTATGATCATATCATAGATATTTTATCCTCTTGTCACGACGATCTTTCAACTTCACCCTAAAATTACTTGAACCTTTCAATAATTCAGACTCATGATTCATTAAGTAAATATACTCAACATCTACTCAAATCATCTATGAAGTAAGAACATAACGATATCCACTACACGCCTCAGCACTCATTGGACTGCACACATCAAAATGTATTACTTCCAGCAAGTTACTTTCTGGTTCCATTTTACTGAAACCGAGGCTTTCAGTCATCTTGCCCATGTGGTATGATTTGCATGTCTCAAGTGATTCAAAATCAAGTGAGTCCAAACGGTCCATCTGCATGGAGTTTCTTCATGCATATACACCAATAGACATGGTTCGCATGCCTCAAACTTTTCAAAAACGAGTGAGCCCAAAGATCCATCAACATGGAGCTTCTTCATGCGTTTTATACCGATATGACTTACGTGACAGTGCCACAAGTAGGTGGTACTATCATTACTATCTTTTGTCATGAACATGTGTATCACTACGATTGAGATTCAATAAACCATTCATTTTAGGTGTAAGACCATTGAAGGTATTATTCAAATAAACAAAGTAACCATTATTCTCCTTAAATGAATAACCGTATTATGATAGAAATAATCCAATCATGTCTATGCTCAACGCAAACACCAATCTCGATGGTAGAGGGAGCGTGTGATGCTTGATCATATCAACATTGGAAACACTTCCAACACATATCGTCAGCTCACCTTTAGCTAGTCCCCGTTTATTCCGTAGCTTTTATTTCGAGTTACTAACACTTAGCAACTGAACCGGTATCTAATACCCTGGTGCTACTAGGAGTACTAGTAAAATACACATTATCACAATGTATATCCAATATACTTCTATCGATCTTGCCAGCCTTCTCATCTACCAAGTATCTAGGGTAATTCTGCTCAAGTGG
>NW_021214203.1:0-4236 GCF_002162155.2 Triticum dicoccoides | reverse complement strand
ACCTCGGAGGTGCCTTCCCCCTTTAGGACTCTCCCCTCCTCTTGTCCCTTTGGTGCATGGGCCTCTAGGGGCTGGTGCCCTTGGCCCATGTAGGCCAAGGCGCACCCCCTACAGCCCATGTGGCCTCCCGGGGCAGGTGGCCCCACCCGGTGGACCCCCGGGACCCTTCCGGTGGTCCCGGTACAATACCGATGATCTCGAAACTTGTCCCGATGGCCGAAATAGCACTTCCTATATATAATTCTTTATCTCTGGACCATTTCGAAACTCCTCGTGACGTCCGGGATCTCATCCGGGACTCCGAACAACTTTCGGGTTACCGCATACTAATATCTCTATAACCCTAGCGTCACCGAACCTTAAGTGTGTAGACCCTACGGGTTCGGGAGACATGCAGACATGACCGAGATGACTCTCCGGTCAATAACCAACAGCGAGATATGGATACCCATGTTGGCTCCCACATGTTCCACGATGATCTCATCGGATGAACCACGATGTCAAGGACTTAATCAATCCCGTATACAATTCCCTTTGTCTAGCGGTATTGTACTTGCCCGAGATTCGATCGTCGGTATCCCTATACCTTGTTCAATCTCGTTACCGGCAAGTCTCTTTACTTGTTCCGTAACACATCATCCCGTGATCAACTCCTTGATCACATTGTGCACATTACGATGATGTCCCACCGAGTGGGCCCAGAGATACCTCTCCGCTTACACGGAGTGACAAATCCCAGTCTCAATTCATGCCAACCCAACAGACACTTTCGGAGATACCTGTAGTGTACCTTTATAGTCACCCAGTTACGTTGTGACGTTTGGTACACCCAAAGCATCCCTACGGTATCCGGGTGTTGCACAATCTCATGGTCTAAGGAAATGATACTTGACATTAGAAAAGCTTTAGCATACAAACTACACGATCTTTGTGCTAGGCTTATGATTGGGTCTTGTCCATCACATCATTCTCCTAATGATGTGATCCCGTTATCAATGACATCCAATGTCCATGGTCAGGAAACCGTAACCATCTATTGATCAACAAGCTAGTCAACTAGAGGCTTACTAGGGACATGGTGTTGTCTATGTATCCACACATGTATCTGAGTTTCCTATCAATACAATTATAGCATGGATAATAAACGATTATCATGAACAAGGAAATATAATAATAATCAATTTATTATTGCCTGTATGGCATATTTCCAACAGTCTCCCACTTGCACTAGAGTCAATAATCTAGTTCACATCGCCATGTGATTAACACTCAAGGTTCTGGGTTTGATCATGTTGCTTGTGAGAGAGGTTTTAGTCAACGGGTCTGAACCTTTCAGATCCGTGTGTGCTTTACAAATTTTTATGTCATCTCCTAGATGCAGCTACCACGCTCTATTTGGAGCCATTTCAAATAAATGTTCTACTATACGAATCCAGTTTACTACTCAGAATAATCTGGATTAGTGTCAAAGTTTGCATCGGCGTAATCCTTTACGACGAACTCTTTTACCACCTTCATAATCGAGAAAATTCCTTAGTCCACTAGTTACTAAGGATAACTTTGACCACTATACTGTGATCCATTCTTGGATCACTCTTGTACCCCTTGACTGACTCATGGCAAGGCATACTTCAGGTGCGGTACACAGCATAGCATACTGTAGAGCCTATGTCTTAAGCATAGGGGACGACCTTCGTCCTTTCTCTCTATTCTGCCGTGGTCGAGCTTTAAGTCTCAACTTCATACCTTAAAACTCAGGCAAGAACTCCTTCTTTGACTGATCCATCTTGAACACCTTCAAGATCATGTCAAGGAATGTGCTCATTTGAAAGTACCATTAAGCGTTTTGATCTATCCTTATAGATCTTGATGCTCAATGCTCAAGTAGCTTAATCCAGGCTTTCCATTGAAAAACACTTTCCAAATAACCCTATATGCTTTCCAGAAATTCTACGTCATTTCTGATCAACAATATGTCAACAACATATATTCATCGGAAATTCTATAGTGCTCCCACTCACTTCTTTGGAAATACAAGTTTCTCATAAACTTTGTATACACCAAAATCTTTGATCATCATCAAAGCATACATTCCAACTCCGAGATGCTTACTCCAGTCCTTATAAGGATTGTTGGAGCTTTGCATACTTATTAGCATCTTTCAGGATTGACAAAACCTTCCGTTTGTATCACATACAACCTTTCCTCAAGAAAATCGTCGAGGAAACAATGTTTTGACATCCTATCTGCAAGATTTCATAAATAATGCACTAATCGCTAATATAATTCCAACAGACTCTTAGCATCGCTACGAGTGAGAAAGTCTCACCGTAGTCAACTCCTTGAACTTGTCAGAAAACATTTTAACGACAAGTCAAGCTTTCTTAATGGTGACATTTACCATCATTATCCGCCTTACTTTTAAAATCCATCTGTACTCAACAGCCTCACGACCATTGAGCTGTTCTGTCAAAGTCTACACTTTGTTTCCATACATGGATCCTCTCTCGGATTTTATGGCCTCGAGCCATTTATCGGAATCCGGGCCCACCATCGCTTCTCCACAGCTTGTAGGCTCATTGTTGTCTAGCAACATGACTTCCAAGACAGGATTACGTACCACTCAGAAGTAGTACGCATCCTTGTCATCCTACGAGGTTTGGGAGTGACTTGATCTGAAGTCTCATGATCAATATCATAAGCTTCCACTTCAATTGGTGTAGTTGCCACAGGAACAACTCTTTGTGCCCTGCTATACACTAGTTGAAGTAACGGTTCAATAACCTCATCAAGTCTCCACCATCCCCACTCAATTCTTTCGAGAGAAACTTTTCCTTGAGAAAGGACCCGATTCTTGAAACAATCCCTTATTGCTTTCGGATCTGAGACAGGAGGTATACCCAACTGTTTTTGGGTGTCCTATGAAGATGCATTTATCCGCTTTGGGTTCGAGCTTATCAGCCTGAAACTTTTTCACAAAAGCGTCGCAGCCCCAAACCTTTTAAGAAATGATAGCTTAGGTTTCTCTAAACCATAGTTCATATGGTGTCATCTCATCGGAATTACGTGGTGCTCTATTTAAAGTGAATGTGGTTGTCTCTAATGCCTAACCCATAAACTATCATGGTAATTCGATAAGAGACATCATGGTATGCATCATATCCAATAGGGTGCAGTTATGATGTTCGGACACACCATCACACTATGGTGTTCCAGGCTGTATTAGTTGTGAAACAATTTCCACAATGTCTTAATTCTGTGCCAAACTCGTAATTCAGATATTCATCTCTATGATCATATCATAGATATTTTATCCTCTTGTCACGACGATCTTTCAACTTCACCCTAAAATTACTTGAACCTTTCAATAATTCAGACTCATGATTCATTAAGTAAATATACTCAACATCTACTCAAATCATCTATGAAGTAAGAACATAACGATATCCACTACACGCCTCAGCACTCATTGGACTGCACACATCAAAATGTATTACTTCCAGCAAGTTACTTTCTGGTTCCATTTTACTGAAACCGAGGCTTTCAGTCATCTTGCCCATGTGGTATGATTTGCATGTCTCAAGTGATTCAAAATCAAGTGAGTCCAAACGGTCCATCTGCATGGAGTTTCTTCATGCATATACACCAATAGACATGGTTCGCATGCCTCAAACTTTTCAAAAACGAGTGAGCCCAAAGATCCATCAACATGGAGCTTCTTCATGCGTTTTATACCGATATGACTTACGTGACAGTGCCACAAGTAGGTGGTACTATCATTACTATCTTTTGTCATGAACATGTGTATCACTACGATTGAGATTCAATAAACCATTCATTTTAGGTGTAAGACCATTGAAGGTATTATTCAAATAAACAAAGTAACCATTATTCTCCTTAAATGAATAACCGTATTATGATAGAAATAATCCAATCATGTCTATGCTCAACGCAAACACCAATCTCGATGGTAGAGGGAGCGTGTGATGCTTGATCATATCAACATTGGAAACACTTCCAACACATATCGTCAGCTCACCTTTAGCTAGTCCCCGTTTATTCCGTAGCTTTTATTTCGAGTTACTAACACTTAGCAACTGAACCGGTATCTAATACCCTGGTGCTACTAGGAGTACTAGTAAAATACACATTATCACAATGTATATCCAATATACTTCTATCGATCTTGCCAGCCTTCTCATCTACCAAGTATCTAGGGTAATTCTGCTCAAGTGG
>NW_021214202.1:0-2375 GCF_002162155.2 Triticum dicoccoides | reverse complement strand
TTCCTTTTCCTTATTTTCCTTTCTCGAGGGATAAGAAGAAAAGAAGAGGAGAAGAAGAAAGAAAGGAATAGAGGAGAAAGAAGAAACTTTGACATGAGGGGGGGGGGGTACCGATACCCCCTCCCCGATAACATTATTTTCCCATGTATATGTATGTTGCGTCGTTGTCGATATAACGAGGGTGTCGAGGATCGCCGAGGGGTCGAGGGTCGGGAACTAGGGTAGAGGGTCGAGGGTCGTTAAGGGGTCAAGGGTCGAAGGTTTCAGGGTTGAGGGTTCCTATAGTGTCAAAGTATTGAAGAAATCCAATAGCTTGTGGGCGTCGATGTCCACGTCGACGCCCACGTCACTTGTGGGACATAGATGTACTGTTCAACGCCGACCCCCTCCCGATGGCTTCAACACGTGGGGGGGTCGATATTACCCCCTCCTAGCTTGAACCGTTCTCGAGGCCACCCCCTAACCCTTGAAGCGTTGTCGAGGCCACCCCAAACCCTACAGAAGCAGCGTCGAGGCCACTAATATGATTCCTTATTGTGATTAGCTAGCTGGTTCTACATTTGCCACTAATATATCCATATCTTTCATGTTTGAATAATAATTGCAATGTTGTAAATATTTGTAGAAACTATGGACACCCCCCGAGACGAAGCACAAGAAGCGTTGTTGAGGGACATAATCGCAGAAGGAAGTGATGCCCTCTCCTTGATGTTTCTCAACGACAACGATGGTCTGGAAGGAGAGGGTGAAGAAGCAGCTGGCCCTCTCCTCATTGATTTACATGGCTACGATGACCCAATGCCGGTGCAAGAAGGAGAGGGTGAAGAAGTAGACCGTGAGGACGGCTCTGGTGATCACCAAACCGTGTCCGGCCAGGTATATATATTAGTTAAGCCTGTGCTGACTAGCTAATTGATGCATTCATTCTTTTGGTATGTACACATATTAATTAACTCTCGTCTTTGTTCTTTTTCCTAGCCCTCCGGATCGAGCACAACTTCGGTAAAGAGACGAGGACCGAAGAAAAAGTTGAGCTCGGATTAAAAGTTTGAGATCATACAAATCGCGCGCGACAGCCAACCGATTGAACCCTACCAGACAAAGAAGGCATTTGTTGCTTAGTGTGGGGTTCTGGTTAGGGACAAGATCCCGATCAGCATCCAGCAATGGTATTAGCCTAAGAACGAAGACCCTGAGGTGTCTTATGTCAATGAGATGCAGAAAGAGAATCTTTGGACTGAGCTGAAGTCAAATTTCACCCTACCGCCGGAGGATGATCCGGAGAAGCCAGTTATAGAGCCATTAATCAAGTCTTTTGCTCTGAGGAAGATGGCAGGCCTATTCAGGAATTGGAAGAAAGACCTCAATAGGTATGTCGAAAAAATGAGACACCAGAATTGATTGGAAAATATGAGAAGATCAGAGATGACTGGCCCGCATTTGTGGCCCACAAGACATCGGAAAAGAGTAAAAAAATGTCGGCGACAAACAAGAGAAATGCTCAGAAGAAGAAGCTTCACCATCGCACGGGGTCAGGTGGCTACCTCGTAGCCCAGCCTAAGTGGGCCAAGGCTGAGAATGATCTGCTTGATAAAGGGATCGAACCAGAGACAATGAACTGGCCAGAACGTTGCCGGACTTGGTTCTTTGGGGCCGGCGGATCCTTGGACCCTATAACAGGGAAGTGCATTTGGACGGAGGAACAATTGGACATACCAGTCAAGAAGCTTCAGCAATATATCGAAGCAGCACAGCAAGGGACGTTCGTTCCAGACAGGGAGAAGGACGAGCTCACAATGGCCCTCGGCAATCCTGAGCACCCTGGACGGACACGAGGCACGCCAGGCTCTGTTTCGTGGAAGGCTGGATTTCCGGACGCAGGGGGTTACAAAACCCACGAGAGGAGGAAGAAACTAGAGCAGAGCCAACTGCAGTCGCTGCAAGAAAGGGTAATGGGGCTAGAGGAACGAGAAGCAGATCGCAGCAAACGACCTGCCGAAGCTTCCCCCGAAGCTACCCCGCCATCTCAGCGGAAAAGCAGCGTGGCTTCCACCGAGCTGCTTCAGCCAGAGCATGCCTTGACGGCTCCTGCCAGCTATCCCGTGGATGCTATCACGGATGCTGAAAATTGCCACCTTATGGCGCAATGGAGCAATTTGAAGGTCAAGGCGGCTGTTGGCTCTGTTTATCCTACTAAACCCGACTCAACTTTTCACTGCCGGCCGATTCCAGAAGGATATGCTAAGGTGATGGTCGATGAAATAACGGAGGGATTTGAGGACCTCCGGCTTGACCACCCTACCGGTGAAGGGGAGTATCGGCTGGGTTCTGCTCTGAAGACTCCATGCCTATGGCGGAAGGATCTCATCAACCTT